>NW_027254426.1:601091-901637 GCF_044704955.1 Pristiophorus japonicus
TTTGACAGTGTGTATCCCAGGGGACCAGAAAGATCAGACAGTGTGTAACTCGGCGGCCCATTGAGATCGGACTGCGTGTAAACCGGGGGACCAATGAGATCAGAAAATGTGTAACACCGGGGCCCAGTGAGATCAGACAGTGTGTAACCCGGGGGGCCAGTGAGAGCAGACAGTGTGCAACACTGCGGTGTCAGTGAGATCAGAGAGTGTGTAACCCGGCGGCCTACTGAGGACAGACAGTGTGTTACCGGAGGAAGGCAGAGAGATCAGACAGTGTGTAAACCCGGGGCCCAGAGGGATCAGACAGGGTGTAATCCCGGGACCCAGAGTGATCAGACAATGTGTAACCCGGCGGGACAGGGAGATCTGACATTATCTTAACCCGGGGAGAATGAGTCCAGTGAGATCAGACAGTGTCTTAACCCAGGGAGAATGGGCCCAGTGAGATCAGACACAGTGTAACCCTGGAGTATTGGTTCAGTGAGATCAGAAAGTGTGTAACCAAGGGAGGATGTGTCCAGTGAGATCAAACAGTGTGAAACCCGGGGAGGATGGGCCGAGTGAGGTCAGAGTGTGTGTAACCCGGGAGCCCAGAGAGATCAGACAGTGTGTAACCCATAATGGCAGTGAGATCAGACAGTGACTAACCCGGGGGACCAGTGAGATCAGACAGTGTGAATCACGGGGGCCCAGTGACATCAGACAGTTTTCAACCCGGGGTCCCAGTGAGGTCAGACAGTGTGTAACCCGGGGGCCCAGTGAGATTAGACAGTGTGTAACCCGGGGGCCCAGTGAGATCAGGCAGTGTGTAACGCTGGGCCCAGTGAATCAGACCGTGAGTAAACCGTGGACCCAGTGAGTACAGACAGTGTGTATCCCGGGGCCCAGGGAGATCAGACCGTGAGTAACTCGAGGGCCCAGTGAGATGAGACAGTGTGTAAACCGGGGTCCCAATGAGATCAGAGAGTGTGTAACCCGGGGGGCCAGTGAGTTCAGACCGGATGTAAACCAGCGGCCCAGTGAGATCAGACAGTGTGTCACCCATAAGCGCAGTGAGATCAGACAGTGACTAACCCGGGGGCCCAGTGAGATCAGACAGTGTGTAACACGGGGGCCCAGTGAAATCAGGCAGTTTTTAAGCTGGGGTCCCACTGAGATCAGACAGAGTGTAACCCGGGGCCCAGTGAATCAGACCGTGAGTAACCAGGGGGCTCAATGAGATCAGAAAATGTGTAACCCCGAGGCCGAGTGAAATCAGACAGTGTGTAAAGCGGGGGACCTGTGAGATCAGACAGTGTGTCACCCGGGGGCCCAATGAAATCAGACAGTGTGTAACCCTGGGGCCCAGTGAGATCAGACAGTCTGTAATCTGGGGGCCCAGTGAGATCAGAAAGTGTGTAAACCGGGGGCCCAGTGAGATCAGACAGTGTGTAAACCGGGGGCCCAGTGAGATCAGACAGTGTGTAACCGGGGGGCCCAGTGACATGAGACAGTGTGTAACCCAGGGGACCAATGAGATCAGACAGTGTGTAACCCGGGGGCCCAGTGATATTAGACCGTGAGTAACCCGGGGGCCCAATGAGAGCAGGCCGTGAGTAACTCGAGGGCGCAGTGACATCAGACAGTGTCTAAACCGGGATCCCAATGAGATCAGAGAGTGTGTAACCCAGGGGGCCAGTGAGTTCAGATCGGATGTAAACCAGCGGCCCAGTGAGATCAGACAGTGTGTCACCCATAAGCGCAGTGAGATCAGACAGTGACGAAACCTGGGGCCCAGTGAGATCAGACATTGTGTAACCCGGGGGCCCAGTGAGATCAGACAGTGTGTAACCCTGGGCCCAGTGAATCAGACCGTGAGTAACCGGGGGGCCCAGTATGATCAGACAGTGTTTAACCTGGGGGCCCAGTGAGATTAGAGAGTGGATAAACCGGGGGCCCAGTGACATCAGACAGTGTGTAACCCAGGCAGAATGGGCCCAGCGCGATCAGAAACTGTGCAACTCGGGTGCCCAGTGAGATTTGACAGTGTGTATCCCAGGGGACCAGAAAGATCAGACAGTGTGTAACTCGGGGGCCCAGTGAGATCGGACTGTGTGTAAACCGGGGGCCCAATGAGATCAGAGAGTGTGTAACCCTGGGGCCCAGTGACATCAGACATTATGTAAACCGGGGGCCAAATGAGATCAGAAAATGTGTAACCCCGGGACTCAGTGAGATCAGACAGGGTGTCACCCGGGGGCCCAATGAGATCATACAGTGTGTAACCCGGGGCCCATTAAGATGAGACAGTGTGCAACACTGCGTTGTCAGTGAGATCAGAGATTGTGTAACCCGGGGGCCCACTGAGGAGACACAATGTGTAACCCTGGCAGATTGGGCCCAGCGCGATCAGAAACTGTGTAACTCGGGTGCCCAGTGAGATTTGACAGTGTGTATCCCAGGGGATCAGAAAGATCAGAGAGTGTGAGGAGGACACAAACAACCTTCCGGATATAAATGGTGTCGGAAGATCTAGAAAGGAGGAGGAACTGAGGGAAATCTTTATTAATCGGGAAATTGTGTTGGGGAAATTCATGGGATTGAAGGCCGATAAATCCCCAGGGCCTGATGGACTGCATCCCAGAGTGCTTAAGTCGGTGGCCTTGGAAGTAGTGGATGCCTTGACAGTCATTTTCCAACATTCCATTGAATCTGGATCAGTTCCTATGGAGTGGAGTGTAGCCAATGTAACCCCACTTTTTAAAAAAGGAGGGAGAGAGAAAACAGGGAATTATAGACCGGTAAGCCTGACATCGGTAGTGGGTAAAATGATGGAATCAATTATTAAGGATGATATAGCAGTGCAGTGTGGTATATTTGGACTTTCAGAAGGTTTTCGACAAGGTCCCACACAAGAGATTAATGTGCTAAGTTAAAGCACATGGGATTGGGGATAGTGTGCTGACATGAATTGAGAACTGGTTGTCAGACCAGAAGCAAAGAGTAATACTAAATAGGGACTTTTCAGAATGGCAGGCAGTGACTAGTGGGGTACCGCAAGGTTATGTGCTGGGGCCCCAGTTGTTTTCACTGCACATTAATGATTTAGACGAGGAGATTAAATGTAGTATCTCCAAATTTGCGGATGACACTAAGTTGGGTGGCAGTGTGAGCTGCGAGGAGGATGCTATGAGGCAGCAGAGCGACTTGGATAGGTTAGGTGAGTGGGCAAATGCATGGCAGATGAACTATAATGCGGATAAATGTGAGGTTATCCCCTTTGGTGGTAAAAACAGAGAGACAGACTAGTATCTGAATGGTGACAGATTAGGAAAAGGGGAGGTGCAAAGAGACCTGGGTGTCATGGTACATCAGTCATTGAAGGTTGGCATGCCGGTACAGCAGGCGGTTAAGATTGCAAATGGCATGTTGGCCTTCATAGCGAGGGGATTTGAGTAGAGTGGCAGGGAGGTGTTGCTACAGTTGGACAGGGCCTTGGTAAGGCCACACCTGGAGTAATGTGTACAGTATTGGTCTCCTAACCTGAGGAAGGACATTCTTGCTATTGAGGGCGTGCAGCGAAGGTTCACCAGACTGATTCCCGGGATGGCGGGACTGACCTATCAAGAAAAACTGGATCAACTGGGCTTGTATTCACTGGAGTTCAGAAGAATGAGAGGGAACCTCATAGAAAAGTTTAAAATTCTGACGGGGTTAGACAGGTTAGATGCAGGAAGAATGCTCCCAATGTTGGGGAAGGCCAGAACCAGGGGACACAGTCTAAGGATAAGGGGGAAGCCATTTAGGACCGAGATGAGGAGGAATTTCTTCACCCAGAGAGTGGTGAACCTGTGGAATTCTCTACCACAGAAAGTTGTTGAGGCCAATTCACCAAATATATTCAAGAATGAGTTAGATGAAGTCCTTACGACTAGGGGAATCAAGGGGTATGGTGAGAAATCACGAATGGGGTACTGAAGTTGCATGTTCAGCCATGAACTCATTGAATGTCGGTGCAGGCTAGAAGGGCCGAATGGCCTACTCCTGCAATTATTTTCTACGCTTCTATGTTTCTATGAACGCAGAGAGATCAGACAGTGTGTAACCCCGTGGCCCAGGGAGATCAGACAATGTGTAACCCCGGGGCCCAGAGTGATAAGACCGTGTGTAACCCGGCGGGACAGGAAGATCGGACATTGTCTTAACACGGGTAGAATGAGTCCAGTGAGATCAGACAGTGTCTTAACCCAGGGAGAATGGGCCCAGTGAGATCAGACACAGTGTATCCCGGGGAGGATTGGTTCAGTGAGTTCAGACGGTGTGTAACCAAGAGAGGATGGGTCCAGTGAGATCAGACAGTGTGAAACCCGGGGAGGATGGGCCGAATGAGGACAGATTGTGTGTAACCCGAAAGCCCAGAGAGATCAGAGAGTGTGTAAACCATAATCGCAGTGAGATCAGACAGTGACTAACCCGGGGGCCCGTGAGATCAGACAGTTTTTAAGAAGGGGTGCCAGTGAGGTCAGAGAGTGTGTAACCCGGAGCCCAGTGAATCAGACCGTGAGTAACCCGGGGGCCCAGTGAGTTCAGACAGTGATTAACCCTGGGGCCCAGTGAGATTAGACAATGTGTAACCAGCGGGCCCAGTGAGATCAGACAGTGTGTAACCCGGGGCCCAGTAAATCAGACCGTGAGTAACCGGGGGGCCCAGTGAGATCAGACAGGGTATAAACCTGGGGCCCAGTGAGATTAGTCCGTGAGTAAGTCGAGGGCCCAGTGAGATCAGACAGTGTGTAAACCGGGGTCCGAATGAGATCAGAGAGTGTGTAACCCGGGGGGCTTGTGAGTCCAGACCGGATGTAAACCAGCGGCCCAGTGAGATCAGACTGTGTGTCACCCATAAGCGCAGTGAGATCAGACAGTGACTAACCCGGGGGCCCAGTGAGATCAGACAGTATGTAACACGGGGGCCCAGTGAGATCAGACAGTTTTTTACCCGGGGTCCCAGTGAGATCAGACAGTGTGTAACCCGGGGCCCAGTGAATCAGACCGTGAGTAACCCGGGGGTCCAATGAGATCAGAAAATGTGTAACACCGGGGGCGAGTGAGATCAGACAGTATTTAACCCGTGGGCCCAATTAGATCAGACAGTCTGTAATCTGGGGGCCCAGTGAGATCAGAAAGTGTGTAAACCGGGGGCACAGTGAGACCAGACATTGTGTAACTCGGGGTCCCAGTGAGATCAGACAGTGTGTAACCGGGGGGCCCAGTGAAATCAGACAGTGTGAAACCCGGGGGCCCAGTGAGATCAGACAGTGTGTAACCCGGGGGCCCAGTGAGTTCAGACCGTATGTAAACCAGCGGCCCAGTGAGATCTGACAGTGTGTAACCCGGGAGCCGAGTGAGATCAGCCAGTGTGTAAACCGGGGCACAGTGAGATCAGGCAGTGTGTAACCCGGGGGCCCAGTGAGATCAAGAGAGTGTGTAAACCGGGGTCCCATGTGAGATCAGACAGTGTGTAACCCGAGCAGAATGTGACCAGCACGATCAGAAAGTGTGCAATTCGGGTGCCCAGTGACATCAGACAGTGTGTAAACCGGGGGTCCAATGAGATCAGAAAATGTGTAACCCCGGGGCCGAGTGAGATCTGACAGTGTGTCACCCGGGGGCCCAATGAGATCACACAGTGTGTAACCCTGGGGCCCAATGAGATCAGAAAGTGTGTAAACCCTTGGCCCAGTGAGATCAGACAGTGTGTAACTCGGGGGCCCAGTGAGATTAGACAGTGTGTAACCGGGGGGCCCAGTGAAATCAGACAGTGTGTAACCCGGTGCCCAGTGAGATCAGACAGTGTGTAACCCGGGGCCCAGTGAATCAGACTGTGAGTAACATAGGGGCCCAGTGAGATAAGACAGTGTGTAAGCCGGGGGCCCAGTGAGATTAGACAGTGTGTAACCCGGGGGCCCAGTGAGATCAGACAGTGCGTAACCCGCTGGCACAGTGAGATCAGACAGTGTATAATTCAGGGGCCCACTGAGATGGAGAGTGTGTAACGCGGGGATGGATGCAGTGAGTTCAGACACGATGTAACTCGGGGGCCCAGTGAGATCAGACAGTTTTTAACCCGGGGTCCCAGTGAGATCAGAGAGTGTGTAACCCTGGGGCCCAGTGACAGCCGACAGTGTGTAAACCGGGGGCAATGAGAGCAGAAAATGTGTCGTCCCGGGGCCCGGTGTGATCAGACAGTGTGTAACCCGTGGGCCCACTGAGGACAGAGAGTGTGTAACCCTAGGAAGGCAGAGAGATCAGACAGTGTGTAACCCCGGGGCCCAGAGAGATCAGACAGTGTGTAACCCCGGGCCCCAGAGTGATCAGACAGTGTGTAGACTGGAGGGACAGGGAGATCTGACATTGTCTGAACCCGGGGACAATGAGTCCAGTGAGATCAGACAGTGTCTTAACCCAGGGAGAATGGGCCCAGTGAGATCAGACACAGTGTATCCCGGGGAGGATTGGTTCAGTGAGATCAGACAGTGTGTAACCAAGGGAGGATTGGTCCAGTGAGATTAGACAGTGTGAAACCCGTGGAGGATGGGCCGAGTGATGTCAGATTGTGTGTAACCCGGGAGCCCAGAGAGATCAGACAGTGTGTAAACCATAATCGCAGTGAGATCAGACAGTGACTAACCCGGGGGCCCAGTGAGATCAGACAGTGTGCAACACGGAAGCCCGGTGAGATCAGACAGTTTTTAACCCGGGGTCCCAGTGAGGTCAGTCAGTGTGTAACTCGGGGGCCCAGTGAGATCAGACAGTGTGTAACCCGGGGTCCAAATGTATCAGAGAGTGTGTATCCCAGGGGGCCAGTGAGTTCAGACCGGATGTAAACCCGCGGCCCAGTGAGATCAGACAGTGTGTAACACGGAGGCCCAGTGAGATCAGACAGTTTTTAACCGGGGTCCCAGTGAGATCAGACAGTGTGTAACCCGGGGCCCAGTGAATCAGACCGTGAGTAACCCGTTGGCCCAGTGAGATCAGAAAGTGTGTAAGCCGGGGGCCCAGTGAGATTCGGGAATGTGTAAACCGGGGGCCCAGTGAGATCAGACAGTGTGTAACCCGGGCAGAATGGGCCCAGCACGATCAGAAACTGTGTAACTCGGGTCCCAATGAGATTTGGCAGTGTCTATCCCGGGGGCCAGTGAGAGCAGACAGTGTGTAAACCGGGGGCCCAATGAGATCAGAGAGTGTGTAACCCTGGGGCCCAGTGACATCAGACAGTGTGTAAACCGGGGGCCCAATGAAATCAGAAAATGTGTAACCCCGGCGGCCCAGTGACATCAGAATGTGTGTAACCCGGGGGCCCAGTGAGAGCAGACAGTGTGTCACACGGGGGTCCAATGAGATCATACAGTGTGTAACCCGTGGGCCCATTAAGATCAGGCAGTGTGTAACACTGCGGTGTCAGTGAGATCGGCGAGTGTGTAACCCGGGTGCCCACTGAGGACAGACAGTGTGTAACCCTAGGAAGGCAGAGAGATCAGACAGTGTGTAACCCCGGGGCCCAGAGAGATCAGACGGTGTGTAACCCCCAGGGCCCAGAGTGATCAGACAGTGTGTAACCCGGCGGGATATGGAGATCTGACATTGTCTTAACCCGGGGAGAATGAGTCCAGTGAGATCAGACAGTGTCTTAACCCAGTGAGAATGGGCCCAGTGAGATCAGACACAGTGTAGAATGACGTGTCGACTCAATGATGTGTAGAATGATGTGTAGAATGACGTGTAGAATAATGCAAAGAATTATGTTTAGATTGAATGATGTGCAGAACGATGTGTAGAATGATGTGTTGAATTATATGTAGAATCATGTGCAGAATGATGTGTAGAATGATGTGTAGAACGATGTGAAGAATGACGTGTGGAATGAATGATGTTTAGAATGAATGATGTGCAGAATGATGTGTAGAATGATGAGTAGAATAATGTGTAGAATGAGTGATGTGTAGAATAATGATTTTAATAATGTGTAGAATGATGTGTAGAATGATGTGCAGAATGATGTGTAGAATGGATGTTGTGTAGAATGATGTGTAGAATGACGTGCAGAAGGATGTGCAGAATGATGTGGAGAATGATGTGTAGAATGAAGTGTAGAATGACGTGTAGAGTCAATGATGTCCAGAATGATGTGCAGAATAATGTGTAGAATGATGTCAAGAATTATGTTTCGAATGAATGATGTGCAGAATGATGTGTAGAATGGATGTTGTGTAGAATGACGTGTAGAATGACGTGCAGAAGGATGTGCAGAATG
The DNA here is from genome assembly GCF_044704955.1 of Pristiophorus japonicus. Lineage (NCBI taxonomy): Eukaryota > Metazoa > Chordata > Chondrichthyes > Pristiophoridae > Pristiophorus > Pristiophorus japonicus. The sequence goes on from NW_027254426.1 coordinate 609,382, forward strand.
ATGTGGAGAATGATGTGTAGAATGAAGTGTAGAATGACGTGTGGAATGAATGATGTTTAGAATGATGTGTAGAATGATGTGTAGAATGATGTTTGGAATGAATGATGTGTAGAACGATGTGTAGAATGATGTGTAGAATGATGTGTCGAAATATTGTAAAATGAATGATGTGTAGAATGACGTGTAGAATGATGTGTAGAATTATGTGTAGAATCATGTGCAGAATGATGTGTAGAATGATGTATGGAATGATTGTTGTGTGGAATAAAGTGTCGAATGATGTGCAGAACGACGAGTAGAATGAGGTGTATAATGATGTGTAAAATGATGTGCAGAATGATGTGTAGAATAATGTGTAGAATGAGTGATGTGCAGAATAATGATTATAATAATGTGTAGAATGAATCCTAGAATGAAGTGTAGAATGATGTGTAGAATGATGATGTGTAGAATAATGTGTAGAATGAATGAAGTGTAGAATGATGAGTATAATGATGTGTGGAATGATGTGTTCAATTATGAGTAGAATGATGTGCAGAATGATGTGAAGAATGATGTGAAGAATGATGTGTAGATTGATGTGAAGAATGAAGCGTAGAATAATGTGTAGAATGATGTGTAGAATGATGATGTGTAGAATGTTGTGTAGAATGATTGATGTGTAGAATGATGTGTAGAATGACGTGCAGCATAAAAGATGTGTAGAATGATGTGCAGAATGATGTTTAGAATGATGTGTCGAATGATGTGTAGAATGATGTGTAGATTGATGTGGAGAATGATGTGCAGAATGATGCGTAGAACAATGTGTAGAATGAATGATGAGTAGAATGATGAGTATAATGATGTGCAGAATGATGTTTAGACTTATGCGCAGAATGATGAGTAGAATGAATGATGTGTCGTATGACGTGTAGAATGATGTGTAGATTGATGTGTAGAATGATGCGTAGAATGATATGTAGAATGTTGTGTAGAATGATGTGTAGAATGATGTGTAGAATAATTTGCAGAATCAATGATGTGTAGAATGATATGTAGAACGATGTGTCGAATGCTTTGTAGAATGATGTGTAGCATGATGTGTATAACGATTTGTAGAATGATGATATGTAGAATGATGCATAAAATTATTTGCAGAATCAATGATGTGTAGAATGATGTGTAGAACGATGTGTAGCATGACGTGTAGAATGATGTGTAGAATGCATACTGTATAGATTGATGTCTAGATTGACATGTCGAATGATGTGTAGAATGATGTGTAGAATGCTGAGCAGAATGAACGATATGTAGAATGATGAGTATAATGATGTGTAGAATGATGTGTCGAATAATGTGTAGAATGATGTGTAGAATGATTCGCTTAATGATGTGCAGAATGATGTGTAGAATGAATGATGTGTATAATGACATGTAGAATGATGCGTAGAATGATGTTTGGAATAATGTTTAGAATGAATGATGTGTCGAAAGCTGTGTAGAATGAATGATTTGCAGAATGATGTGGAGACTGACGTGTTGAAAGATGTGTAGAATGAATGATTTGTAAAATGATTTGTAGACTGACTTGCAGAATGATGTGAAAAATGATGTGAAGAATGATGTGTAGAATGAATGATGTATGATATGATGTGTCGAATGACTGATGTGTAGAATGATGTGTAGAATGCTAAGTAGAATGATGTGCAGATTGAATAATGTGTAGAATGATGAGTATAAGGATGTGTAGTATGATGTGTAGAATTATGTGTGGAATGATGTGTAGAATGATGTGTGGAATGACGTGCAAAAGGATGTGCAGAATTATGTGGAGAATGATGTGTAGAATGAAGTGTAGAATGACGTGTAGAATCAAACATGTGTAGAATGATGTGTGGAATGATGTGTAGAATGATGTCAAGAATTAGGTTTAGAATGAATGATGTGCAGAACGATGTGTAGAATGTAGTGTTGAATGATGTGTCGAAAGATTTGTAAAATGAATGATGTGTAGAATGACGTATAGAATGATGTGTAGAATTATGTGTAGAATCATGCGCAGAATGATGTGTAGATTGATGTGTAGAACGATGTGAAGAATGACGTGTGGAATGAATGATGTTTAGAATGATGTGTAGAATGATGTGTAGAATGATGTTTGGCATGAATGATGTGTAGAATGATGTGTGGAATGATGTTTCGAAAGATTTGTAAAATGAATGATGTCTAGAATGACGTGTAGAATGATGTGTAGAATTATGTGTAGAATCATGTGCAGAATGATGTGTAGAATGATGTATGGAATGATTGATGTGTAGAATAAATTGTCGAATGATGTGCAGAACGACGAGTGGAATGAGGTGTATAATAATGTGTAGAATGATGTGCAGAATGATGTGTAGAATAATGTGTAGAATGAGTGATGTGCAGAATAATGATTATAATAATGTGTAGAATGAATCCTAGAATGAAGTGTAGAATGATGTGTCGAATGATGATGTGTAGAATGATGTGAAGAATGAATGAAGTGTAGAATGATGAGTATAATGAAGTGTGGAATGAAGTGTACAATTATGAGTAGAATGATGTGTAGAACGATGTGAAGAATGATGTGAAGAATGATGTGTAGATTGATGTGAAGAATGATGCGTAGAATGATATATAGAATGATGTGTAGAATGATGATGTGTAGAATGATGTGTAGATTGATGTGTCGAATGATTGATGTGTAGAATGATGTGTAGAATGACGTTCAGCATAAAGGATGTGTAGAATGATGTGCAGAATGATGTTTAGAATGATGTGTCGAATGATTTGCAGAATGATGTGTAGATTGATGTGTAGAAAGATGTGTAGAATGATGTTAAGAATCAATGATGTGTAGAATGATGTTTATAGTGACGTGTAGAATGGTGTGGAGAACGATGTGTAGAATGAATGATGTGTGGAATGACGTGTAGATTGAAGTGTACAATGATGTGGAGAATGATGTGGAGAATGATGTGCAGAATGATGTGTAGAACAATGTGTAGAATGAATGATGAGTAGAATGATGCGTATAATGATGTGTAGAATGATGTTTAGACTTATGTGCAGAATGATGAGTGGAATGAATGATGTGTCGAATGACGTGTAGAATGATGTGTAGATTGATGTGTAGAAAGATGCGTAGAATGATATGTAGAATGATGTGTAGAATCATGTGTAGCATGATGTGTAGAATGATGTGTAGAATCATTTGCAAAATCAATGATGTGGAGAATGATATGTAGAACGATGTGTCGATTGCTGTGCAGAATGATGTGCAGCACGATGTGTATAACGATTTGTAGAATGATGATATGTAGAATGATGCATAAAATTATTTGCAGAATCAATGATGTGTAGAATGATGTGTAGAACGATGTGTAGCATGACGTGTAGAATGATGTGTAGAATGAATACTGTATAGATTGATGTCTAGATTGACATGTCGAATGATGTGTTTAATGATGTGTAGAATGCTGAGCAGAATGAATGATGTGTAGAATGATGAGTATAATGATGTGTAGAATGATATTTCGAATAATGTGTAGAATGATGATGTGTAGAATGATGTGTGGAATGATGTATCGAATGATGTGTAGAATGATGTGTTGAATGATTTGCTTAATGATGTGCAGAATGATGTGCAGAATGAATGATGTGTAAAATGACATGTAGAATGATGCGTAGAATGATGTTTGGAATGATGTTTAGAATGAATGATGTGTCGAAAGCTGTGTAGAATGAATGATTTGCAGAATGATGTGTAGACTGACGTGTAGAAAGATGTGTAGAATGAATGATTTGTAAAATGATTTGTAGACTGACGTGCAGAATGATGTGAAAAATGATGTGTAGAATAATGTGTAGAATGAATGATGTATAATATGATGTGTCGAATGACTGATGTTTAGAATGATTTGTAGAATGCTAAGTAGAATGATGTGCAGATTGAATAATGTGTAGAATGATGAGTATAATGATGTGTAGTATGATGTGTAGAATTATGTGTGGAATGATGTGTAGAATGATGTGTAGAATGACGTGCAGCATGAAACATGTGTAGAATGATGTGTAGAATGATGTTTAGAATGATGTGTCGAATGATGTGTAGAATTATGTATCGATTGATGTGTAGAAAGATTTATAGAATGACGTGTTGAATGATGTTAAGAATCAATTATGTGGAGAATGATGTGTACAGTGATGTGTAGAATGATGTGTAGAATGATGTGTAGAATGATGTGGAGAGTGAATGATGTGCGTAGTGATGTGTAGAATGATGTGTAGAATGAATGATGTGTAGATTGATGTGTAGAATGATGTGTAGAATGACGTGCAGAATGAAAGATGATGACATGATGTGCAGAATGAAGTGATGAGTGATGTGTAGAATGATATGTAGAATGGTGTGTCGAATGAATGATTTGTAGAATGATGTGTAGAATGATGTGCAGAATGATGTGTAGAATGATGAGTAGAATGATGTGTAGAATCAATGATGTGCAGAATGATGTGTAGAATGATGTTGTGTAGAATGATGTGTAGAATGACGTGCAGAAGGATGTGCAGAATGATGTGCAGAATGATGTGTAGAATGAAGTGTAGAATGACGTGTAGAATGAATGATGTGTAGAATGATGTGTAGAATGAGGTGTTGAATGATATGTCGAAAGATTTGTAAAATTAATGATGTGTAGAATGACGTGGAGAATGATGTGTAGAATTATGATTAGAATCATGTGCAGAATGACGTGTAGAATGATGTGTAGAATGATGTGTAGAATGATGTGTCGAAAGATTTGTAAAATGAATGATGAGCAGAATGATGTTTAGAATGATGTGTGGAATAATGTTACGAATCAATGATGTGTAGAATGATGTGTATAGTGATGTGTAGAATGATGTGTAGAATGATGGAAAGAAAGAATGATGTGCAGAATGACATGCAGATTGATGTGTAGAATGATGTGGAGAATGATGTGTGGAATGATGTTGTAGAATCTACACATCATACAACACAACAACATTCTACACATCATTCTACACGTCATTCTGCACATCGTTAAACACATCATACTGCACAACATCATTCTACACATCATTCTACACATCATTTCATGTATCTTTCTACACATCATTCTACACATCATTCGACACATCATTCGACACAACATCTTTCTACACATCATTCGACACATCATTTCACACATCATTCTGCACATCATTCTACACAACATCAATCGACATATCATTCTCACATCATTCTACACATCATTCCACTCGTCATTCTCAACGTCATTCGACACATCATTCTACACAACATCACTCTGCATATCATTCTACACATCTTTCTAAACAACATCATTCTACACATCAGTTTACACATCATTCTACACATTATTCTAAACAACACCATTCGACACATGATTCTACACATCATTCTGCACAACTTCATTCTACACATTATTATACACAGCATTATTCCACACATCATTCTGCACATCATTCTACACATCATTCAACACATCATTCTACACATCATTCCACACGTCATTCTACACAACATCATTCTACACAGCATTCTACACATCATTCTACACATTATTAGACACACCATTCTACACATAATTCTACCTAGCATTCTGCACATCATTCGACACATCATCGCACTACACATCATTCTACACATCATTCTGCACATCACTCGACACATCATTCTACACATCATTCGACACATCATTCTACACAACCTCATTCTACAGATCATTCTACACATCGGTCTGCACATCATTCTACAAAACATCATTCTACGCATCATTCAACACAGCATTCTGCGCATCATTCGATACAACATCACACTACACATCATTCTACACATCATTCTGCACATCACTCGACACATCATTCTACACATCATTCTACACATTATTCTACACAACATCAATTTACACATCATTTTCACATCATTCTACACATCTTTCTACACATTATTCTACACATCATTTTACATATCATTCTAAACAACATCATTTTACACATCATCCTGCACATCATTCTGCACAACTTCACTCTACACATCATTCTACGCAACATCATTCTACACATCATTCTGCACATCATTCTACACGTTATTCTGCACATCATTATACACACCATTCTACACATCATTCTAAACATCATTATACACATCATTCTGCACATCCTTCTAAACAACATCATTCGACACATCATTCTACACATCATCTACACATCATTCTACACATCATTCTAAAACATCATTCTACACATAATGCTACACATCATTCCACACAACATAACTCTACACATCATTCTACACATCATTCTACACATCATTCTACACAAAATCATTCTACACATCATGCTTCACAACATCATTCGACACATCATTTTACACATCATTCCACATATCATTCTGCACATCATTCTACACATCATTCTACATATCATTCTACACAACATTATTCGACACCTCATTAGACACATCATTCTCCACATCATTCTACACTTCATTCTGCACAACATCAATCTACATATCATTCTCATAATTTTACACAAGCTTCTACACAACATCATTCTACACATCATTCTTCACATCATTCTACACAACATCATTCCACACTTCATTCGACACATCATTCTGCATAACATCATTCTCAACATCACTCTACACATCATTCTACACATCATTCCACGCATCGTTCGACACAACATCACTCTATACATCTTTCTACACATCATTCTTCACATCATTCTACACATCATTCTAAACATCATTCTACACATCATTCTAACAACATCATTTCCACATCATTCTACACATCATTCTGCACATCATTCTAAACATCATTCGACACATCATTCTACACAACATCTTTATACACATCATTCTCACATCATTCCACACATCATTCGACACAACATTCTAAACAACATCATTCTACGCATCATTCTACACATCATTCTATACAACTTCTTTCTGCACATCATTCTACACAATATCATTCTACACATCATTATGCATATCATTCTACACATCATTCTACATAACATCATTCTACACATCATTCTACACATCATTCTATACATCATTCTACACATCATTCTACACATCATTCTACACATCATTCTGCACATCATTCGACACAACTTCATTCTGAACCTCATTTTGCACATCATTCTACACATCATTCTACACATCATTCTATACACCTTCATTCTGAACATCATTCTACACAATATCATTCTACACATCATTATGCATATCATTCTACACATCATTCTACATAACGTCATTCTACACATCATTCTACAAATCATTCCACACATCATTCTATACGTCATTCTACACATCATTCTACAGAACGTCATTTTATACAGCATTCGACAAGTCATTCTACACTTTATTCTACACACCATTCTACATATCATTCTGCACATCATTCTACACAATATCATTCTACACATCATTATGCATATCATTCTACACATCATTCTACATAACATCATTCTACACATCATTCTACACATCATACTACACATCATTCTACACATCATTCTGCACATCATTCTACACGTCATTTTACACATCATTCTACACAACATCACTCTGCACATCATTCTACACTTCATTCTACACATGCATCTACACATCATTCTAAACATCATTCTACACATCATTCTACACATCATTCTACACATCATTCTGCACATCATTCGACACAACATCATTCTAAACATCATTCTACACATCATTCTACACATCATTCTGCACATCATTCTATACAACTTCATTCTGCACATTTCTACACAATATCATTCTACACATCATTGTGCATATCATTCTACACATCATTCTACGTAACAGTATTCTACACATCATTCTACAAATCATTCTACACATCATTCTACACGTCATTCTACACGTCATTCTACAGAACGTCATTCTATACAGCATTCGACACATCATTCTACACTTTATTCTACACACCATTCTACATATCATTCTACACATCATTCGACACAACATCAATCTACTCATCATTCTACACATCATTCCACACATCACTCTGCACATCATTCTACACATCATTCCACACATCATTCTCCGCGTCATTCTACACATCATTCGACACATCATTCTACACAACATCACTCTACACATCATTCTGCACATCATTCGACACAACATCATTCTAAACATCATTCTACACATCATTCTACACATCATTCTATACAACTTCATACTGCACATCATTCTACACAATATCATTCCACACATCATTCCATAACATTCCACACATCATTACACACAGCAATCCACACATCATTCCACACATCATTCCTCACATCAATCCACACATCATGCCACACATCAATCCAAACATCATTCCACACCTCATTCTAAACCTCGTTCCATACCTCGTTCCATACATCATTCCACACATCATTCAATACATCATTCCACACATCATTCCACATATCATTCCACGCATAATTCCACATTTCATTCCACACATCATTCCGCACGTCATTCCACACCTCATTCCACACCTCGTTCCACACATCATTCCACACATCTTTCCACACAACATTCCACAAGTCATTCCAAGTATCATTCCACACAGCATTCCATACACCATTCCACATTTCAATCCACTCGTCATTCCATACATCATTCCACACATCATTCCACATATCATTCAAGACATCATTCCACATCATTCCACACATCATCCCACACATCATTCCACTCCTCATTCCACATCTCATTCCTCAAATCATTCCACACGTCAGTCCATACCTCATTCCACACCTCATTCCACACATCATTCCACACATCATTTCACACATCATTCCACACATCATTTCACACATCATTCCACACATCATTGACACATCATTACACACCTCATTCCACACATCATTCCATAACATACCACACATTATTAAACACGTCATTCCACACATCATTCCACACATCATGCAACACATCATTCCAAACATCATTCCACACCTCATTCCAAGCCTCATTCCATACCTCGTTCCATACATCATTCCACACATCATTCAATACATCATTCCACACATCATTCCACATATCACTCCACGCATCATTCCACATTTCATTCCACACATCATTCCGCACGTCATTCCACACCTCATTCCACACCTCGTTCCACACATCATACCACACATCTTTCCACACATCTTTCCACAAGTCATTCCATGTATCATTCCACACAGCATTCCATACACCATTCCACATTTCAATCCACTCGTCATTCCATACATCATTTCACACATCATTCCACACATCATTCCACACATCATTCCATACATCATTCCACACATCATTCCACACTACATTACACAACTCATTCCACACATCATTCCACACATCATTCAACACATCATTCCACATCATTCCACACATCATCCCAGACATCATTCCACTCCTCATTCCACATCTCATTCAATATATCATTCCACACATCATTCCACACATCATTCCACACAACATTCCACACAGCATTCCACACATCATTCCACACCTCATTACAAAAATCAAACCACAACATTCCACACATCATTCCACACATCATTCCACACGTCAGTCCATACCTCATTCCACACCTCATTCCACACATCATTCCACACATCATTTCACACATCATTCCACACATCATTTCACACATCATTCCACACATCATTCCAAACATCATTCCACACCTCATTCCACATAATATTTCACGCATCATTCCACATAATTCTACACATCATTCCAAACATCATTCCACACATCAGTCCTGATATCATTCGACACATCATTGCACACATCATTCCACACTTCATTGCACACATCATTCCTCACCTCATTCCACATCTCATTCCACACATCATTCCACACCTCATTCCACACCTCATTCCACACATCATTCCAGACAACATTCCACACGTAATTCCACACATCATTCCACACATTATTCCGCACCTCATTGCACACATCATTTCACACATCATTCCACACGTCATTCCACACTTCATTTCACACATCATTTGAACATCATTCCACACAACATTCCAAATATCATCCACTCCTCATTCTGCATTCATTCCACACATCATTCCACATCTCATTCCACACCTCATTCGACACATCATTCCACACCTCATTCGACACATCATTCCACACCTCATTCCCACATCAATCCACACGGCATTTCACACATCATTCCACACTTCATTCCACACCTCATTCCACACGGCATTTCAAACATCATTCCACACTTCATTCCACACCTCATTCCACATCTCATTCCAAGCCTCATTCCACACCTCATTCCACATAACATTCCACGCATCATTCCAAACATCATTCCACACGTCATTCCACACAACATTCCACACATCATTCCACAAATCATTCCACACATCATTCCAAAACTCATTCCACACATCATTCCAAACCTCATTCCACAACTCATTTCACACATCATTCCACACATCATTCAAAATATCATTCCACAAATCATTCTACACTTCATTCCACATGTAATTCCGCACCTCATTCCAAACCTCATTCTACACATTAATCCAAACCTCATTCCACACATCATTCCACAAATCATTCCACACATCATTCCACACGGCATTTCACACATCATTCCACACCTCATTCCACACCTCGTTCCACATCTCATTCCACACCTCATTCCACATATCATTCCACGCATCATTTCACGCATCATTCCAAACATCATTCCACACGTCATTCCACACGACATTCTACACATCATTCCACACATGATTCCACAACTAATTCCACACCTCATTCCACACCTCATTCCACACATCATTCCACACATCATTCCACACCATATACCACACCTCATTGCACACATAATTCCAAACATCATTACATACATCATTCCACACATCATTCCACACATCATTCTACACATCATTCATCAACTTATTCCACACATCATTCCACACATCATTCCACACATCTTTCCACTGTTGTAGAGAGTAGAAAGATATATATAGACTTAGGCATTAGGCACCTGCTGGATATTTAATACCCACATAAGCTTAAATGGACACACACATAAAATGGCAGCCCACAGGTCGTCAAACTGTGAACTGTTGAACGTTCCCTGACCGAGCAATAACCCTGTGAGGCCCACTGTAGGAATGCCTGGGATGAGGGAGGACAGAGATAAGAAGGAAACCATCTCCTGTGAACAAGGCCATAAACCAATTAATTCCCCAGGAAGAAAGATAAGAGGGAAACCATTTGCTGTAAACAAGGCTACAAACCAATTATTTCTCCCAGATGAAAGAACTAGGGAGAGAACATATAAAGTCATCGATCAGCCCAAGTTGACAATGGTTCCCTGGATACTAGGAGAATTCTATTGGGTAAAAATAACCTATATGTCATCTATAATCGTTTTGATTGGCTTGTGTCCAGCCGTGATGGGCTGTGTAACTGTAGTAAACTGTTTTGTAACTGTTGTGAAACATATAAAGGTACATGTAACTCTTTGCTCTGTGGAGAGAAACCTGGATACGGTCCTGAGTTTTTCCTCCCCGCTGAGCGTTATAAAAGGCCGCCAGGCGTTGGAACCGACTCTGAGTGTTGAGTGATTCTTCTAAGAAAACACTAACGCTAACAATGGCGTAGTCGACGTGATTTCCCGGAGTCGCTGAACGCCCTTGGAAAAACCCGGGTGAGTATAAAAAACAATTTTTAAGTATAAAGGGTGCGGAAGGTGGAAGCTGGTTGATCGACATGAGGAGACGGTCTAATATCTCAAACGCCGAGCCTGAGCCTGAATTAAGAGGACTTTTGTCCCACGTGACGGCCAGGAACCAAGTAGGCGTAGGGAACACACTTAGACCGTGGGATCGTGATACCGAGAGACATCTTCCGGACCCAGTAGTGTAATTTGAAATACCCCGGGATAGAACCAAGCGGTGTACAGCGGCTAACGGAATCCAAACCTGTGAACAGGGTCGGACCAATGGGCTGAGCGGTGGTAGGTAGTCGTTAAAGATACGTAGAGCACTGCGGGAATTGCTTAAAAGCGTTTTTAAGAATTGTATAAGTTTGTGTAACAGCAGAACTTGTGACCTGACAGTAGCCAAGAGACAGTTTACTACAAGTCGCGCTAGAAAGAAAGCGGACCTCTGAGAGTAGATTCCTAACGGTACTAGTCCTACCCAGGAATGGCCATGAAAACAAGTAAACTCGAGTGGGGACCAGAAGGGTCGCTTACCCACCTCCTGGCGGAAAAACAAAAGAAGCTAATTGAAAAAATGATTAAAGCAGGGTGGAATCCTCAGGAATTAGTTATGTGAGGAATTATTTAGATAAAACTACGAATTCCCTGAAAGGTCATGGATCCAAAAATAGAGCCGGCCAAAACAAGAAGAGAGACTGTTGTAAATGTCTGATCGTTGAGTGAGAAGTGTCTGTGTGATATTTGACTGCAGAATGAATTTTTTTTATTTTCATGTTCCGAAAGCCTGGTTGGAAGAGGAATGCAAGTGTCTGTTTATTTTAGAAACAGAGTGAAAGTCTTTTTTTAAACCCTTTGTAATGTTGTCCTGTATGTGGGAAGTTTTAAGACATTTAAGTTAGAAACGCAGGTGTGGATTTATTCGGATGATAAGTTACGGAGCTAGGAAAATAAACAAATAATGAATAGGTTTGTTGAGCAAAATAATTATTTGACATGCTCACTTACTTGCCGAAAGAAAACCTGCAATGATTGATTGGGTTGAAAGACATAAATTTATTCTCGGAATGAGATAAAGAATGCTTTAAAAAAAAATGAGCTTCTAAAAAAAAAAGTTTTAAATAAAGATTGAAATTACAAAGTTTGAATTGGGATTTTGAGATATTCAGAGAAGGCACAGGAAATACTGAGGTGGATTTAAAAAAAAAAGAAAAAGATTAAATTAAATCTGATCAGGTCAAACTCCTGGGCAAGTGTCGAGCTATCTGCGAAGGTGTAAAAGGAACTTTTGGAAAATGTTAAAAAACAGCAAGCTTTAGTAACGACTTTGAAACTGGAGCATGATTTTAAATTAACAACTTTATGGAGTTACGAACCCTCCGTGTAAAATACAAAACCTAATTTGAAGAAAGGAAAAAAAGATGTAACGGACTAAATGGAAAAAGACATAACTTACTAAATACTAGTTGATGTTTGCTGTGAAAAAGATATTGGTTTAATTAGAAGAGAAAAAAAAAATTGGAATAAGTAAAAAACACTCTACATGGATTCGAATTTTCAAAAGTTTCAATGCAGTTTGAAAAGATTTCCAAAATGGACAGTGTTTATCAAAAATGTCCCGAACAGTCTAAACAAGCAGGAGGGTTTTGAAGATAACGAGGAGAAAGAGAGAAATAAAAAAAAAAAACAGAATTGAATTTCAGTAAACAAAATTGCTATTGTATGTGTGGTCTTGTTTTAAAACAATTAAAAAAAAATTATTTGGCAAGTACTTGAATTAGAAGTTAAGAAAACATTGGAGTTTACTCTAATGATTTATGCTGTTTTTAACGGATTCCTAATTTCGAAGCCAGTTTTGAAGGCACAAAGACTTTTTTTTCAGATGATTACGTGAAGTCACGTTATGACATCAGGTCTTCTTACAAACCTGGAAAGGAGTTAACCCTTTCCATTGAGAGCCGTTTTATACTGAACATTATTAATTTGGATTTCTTAATAGAAAAAAAAAAGACTCACCTAACAGAGGAAACAAAAATAAAAACAGAACTAGCTTATGTAATAATACTTGCCTGATACAATAAAGAAATAGATATGCAATAAAACAAATTGAAGAGTTAAAAGCTAAGATAAACAGGCTGGAAGAGATAACGGAACTAGACGGATAGTGCAGTGCGCAGCCACAGCACCATCACCTCTGGCAATAGAGCCAATGTACCCCACGGTGGGTAGGTGTAGTCCACAAACCCAACCTAACGGTAAAGCACACAGCGATGTTTGGAGGAATAGCTTTGGCCTTGGTCATAGGAGTTTGGGTAATATTTAAGTGGATAAAGACACGGGCGCACGCCCTACAGATTCAGCTCGAAATGGTTCGATTATAACCTTGTGCTTCTGATTTTGCAGGGTGACAGGGACACTCGTCGAACAAAAAACTTAACCCCTGGTGACGACCAGGCCGTCTGTTTAAAATTACAGATAATACTTACCGGAATGGGAATACGAACGACGCTACTCGTAATATGGATAGCCCTGCGACATGCACGTACCCTGGGCAACACCGATGGACAGCAGAGCACGCTGGAAATAAACAACTATATGAACTATGGAGTCTTATTTAATTTAACGGACGGAATGTGCATTCCAGCAGCCAAGGACTGGAGCAAGGACAGGACTTATTTTAATGCATGGTTACAAGTGAATCCTAATAAGAATCCTAATAAGAATAAGAGTATGTGCACAGTGCTCCACGGGTATAAGGAGCAGATGCATTAAACGGAGGGATGTCAAAGGGCCTGATGAATGTACTTTCGGCATAATTTGTGCGCCTCCGGGACAATCCCAGCAATCAGTCATCCGCAAGAAGGGAATGGGGCTGTGTGGGTATTACGAGGAGGCGGGGGCGGCTGCATTATCATTGTATGTATCTTTCTCACCCCCTCTGACACCGCGCCCATAAGAATCACTACATTGCCCGAGGAACTGCCTTGCCCCATAACTACGAAGGGACCAGAGAATGGGATTGTAATGTACAGCGAGGGGGAACTGTTGTATGATAATGTTAGACATGAAATTGTGCCTGTTCTGATCAATATTACAGGCATCCAGATGCCGGAATAATGTACAGAACAGTAAAGGAAGATGTACAATGTATTAAGTAAAGTTGTAATGCAGCAGGCTGCCGAAGCAATGGGTGCCAGTAGGTTCCGGGGACAGGGGTTAGCCCCCAGGATGAAGAGGGAAATAGTTAATAATGTTGCTACCGTTTTCAATACAGAGACCTCCGTAGTGAACTCGATAGACATACAAGAATTAAATGAGAGGGTGGAAGAGCTTAGAGGGGTGATGAAGGGGTTATTGGAGAGGGTGGAGCAAAACCAGGAAGACCAAGCCTATCTAGGAAAGGAGGGTGCCAAAATCCAGCTGGATGGCATCTCAGTCCTGGAAGCTCACGCCAGAACCATCAATCACCTCATTGATGGAGAACAGGAAGATTTAGCTCAGTTGGCTAACCAAAGGGGGACACTGGATAATTGTACTCTGAAGGGACTGACCAGAGTATACCCAGCAATTCCAGATTGCCAGATGTGTAGGACTACCGGGATAGGGACAGTCCTGATGATCACTATAGTCACGCCGGACTCAGGGCCGTTCCCCCTATACCAACGAGAGAATATCGGAGTAATACGGGAAAATGTCTCCATATGCTACTGCCTAACCACCACCTCTGCCGTTCGTCGAAACAACATACTTACTGGGATTTCCCTAGCAGATTGCAAGCAAAAGGGGGAAATCACAGTATGCCCTCACCTGGTGGGCCGAGGTGAACTCGACGAGTGCGGGTTTAACCGAACCAACGGGTGTGTACTAGAAATAGTGCCCGCACACATGCACTTCGCGAGGGCAGGCTACGGAGGGAGGGGAAGATACTGCGTCTCTACCACAGAGCGTTCATACCAGTATAATGACCTGCAGTGCCCTATACCGCAGCCAAACTTTTGCTTTACACCACTACGACCTGTCGCGATCGGGCAAGCGCATATCACCCAGGTTAGGCACCGGAAGTCCGAAGTTATCGAGGTAACCGATCAGCTCCATGATCATTTACAGGATTATGACGAGCCAGAGCAGGTCCCTATCCCACATCTAACCGAGGTATTACGGGAGTTAAGGCTCAGAGTGGGGCAATCCGTAAAACTATATCACCAGCTACAAACTAAAATCAAAGAACTGGAAGAAGATACCGAGGTAGACTTACAAAGTCAGAGTTGGTGGAGAAAGGTCTGGGACTGGGGAATAAATGTGAATATCCACCCATGGATTCGAATAATTTCACATATACTGGTCGGTATACAATTAATCTTAGCAATAACATGGGGCGTGATGGCCTGTCAGGTATGCAGGCGCCACAAATGGCGGAAACGGACTAATCACCGTTCCCTGGATATTAAACAAGCCTGTTTGATAAGGGGACGGGAGGAGCTAGCCTTTGTTAATTTGATTTGAGCAACCGGAACTCCTGAAACCGCGTGACTGGCCAGCACGTTGAGGCAAGGAATACCGGGCCGTGCACAAATATCACATAAAGGCAGTATTTCGGTTAAAAGGGGACTAGGACTAGTCACTTTACCGAAAGGGGGAATTGTTGTAGAGAGTAGAAAGATATATATAGACTTAGGCATTAGGCACCTGCTGGATATTTAAAACTCACATAAGCTTAAATGGACACACACATAAAATGGCTGCCCAGGCATGATGGGAAACCAGGTAGTCAAACTGTGAACTGTTGAACGTTCACTGACCGAGCAATAACCCTGTGAGGCCCACTGTAGGAATGCCTGGGATGAGGGAGGACAGAGATAAGAAGGAAACCATCTCCTGTGAACAAGGCCATAAACCAATTAATTCCCCAGGAAGAAAGATAAGAGGGAAACCATTTGCTGTAAACAAGGCTACAAACCAATTATTTCTCCCAGATGAAAGAACTAGGGAGAGAACATATAAAGTCATCGATCAGCCCAAGTTGACAATGGTTGCCTGGATACTAGGAGAATTCTATTGGGTTAAAAGAACCTATATGTAATCTATAATCGTTGTGATTGGCTTGTGTCCAGCCGTGATGGGCTGTGTAACTGTAGTGAATTGTTTTGTAACTGTTGTGAAACATATAAAGGTACATGTAACTCTTTGTTCTGTGGAGAGAAACCTGGATACGGTCCTGAATTTTTCCTCCCCGCTGAGCGTTATAAAAGGCCGCCAGGCGTTGGAACCGACTCTGAGTGTTGAGTGATTCTTCAGAGAAAACACTAACGCTAACACCACACATCATTCCACACTTCATTCCACACATCATTCCAACATCATTCCACACATCATTCCACAGATCATTCCACACATCATTCCACCCATCAGTCCATACCGCATTCCACACCTCATTCCACACATCATTCCACACATCATTCCACACATCATTCCAAACATCATTCCACATAACATTCCACACATCATACCAGATATCATTCGATACATCATTCCACACATAATTCCAGAAAGCATTCGACACATCATTCCGCACATTATTCCACACAGCATTCCAGATATCATTCGACACATCATTCCACACATCATTCCACACATCATTCCACACATCATTCCACACATCATTCAACAACATTCCACACATCATTCCACACATCATTCCTCACATCAGTCCATAACTCATTCCACATAACATTCCACACATCATTCCACACCTCATTCCACAACTCATTCCACACATCATTCCACACATCATTTCACACATCATTCCACAACTATCCACACATCATTCCACACATCATTCCTCACATCAGTCCATACCTCATTCCACATAACATTCCACACATCATTCCACACATCATTACATACATCATTCAACAACATTCCTCACATCATTCCACACACCATTCCTCACATCATTGACACATCATTCCACACCTCATTCCACACATCATTCCACACATCATTCTACACATCATTCCACACATCATTCCACACATCATTCCACACCATATTCCAAACCTCATTCCACGCATAATTTCAAACATCATTACATACGTCATTCCACACATCATTCCACACATCATTCCACACTTCATTCCAAACATCACTCCACACATCATTCCACAATTCATTCCACACATCATTCCACACCTCATTCAACACCTCATTCTACACATCATTCCACACATCATTCAACACATCATTCCACACATTATTCTACACTACATTCCACACATCATTCCACACATCATTCCACACATCATTACAAACATCATTCCATACATCATTCCACACAACATTCAATACATCATTCCACATATCATTCCACACAACATGCCACGCATCATTCCACACCTCATTCCACGCATCATTCCATAACATACCACACATCATTCCTCACATCAATCCACACATCATGCCACACATTATTCCACACATCATTCCAAACATCATTCCACACCTTATTCCACACAACATTCCAACACATTCCACATCTCATTCTACAACTCATTCCACACATCATTCCACAAATCATTCCACACATCATTCCACACATCATTCCACACACAATTCCAAATCACATTCCGCACCTCATTCCACACATAATTCCAAACATCATTACATACATCATTACACACATCATTCCACACATCATTCCACAACTCATTCCACACATCATTGCACACCTCATTGCACAACTCATTCCACACGTCATTCAACACATCATTCTACACATCATTCCACACTTCATTCTATACATCATTCCAAACATCATTCCACACCTTTTTCCACACATCTTTCCACAAATCATTCCACACCTCATTCCACAACTCATTCGCACATCATTCCACACATCGATCCACACATCATTCCTCATAAGATTCCACACATCATCCCACACATCTTTCCATACATCATTCTACACATCATTCCACTCCTCATTCCACCCCTCATTCTACACATAATTCCAAACATCATTTCATATATCATTCCACACAGCATTCCACACATCATTACCACACATCATTCCACACATCATTCCAAACATCATTCCACATAACATTCCACACATCATTCCAGATATCATTCGACACATCATTAACACATAATTCCAGAAATCATTCGACACATCATTCCGCACATAATTCCACACATCATTCCAGATATCATTCGACACATCATTCCACACATCATTCCACACATCATTCCACACATCATTCCACAACATTCCACACATCAGTCCACACTTCATTCCTCATATCAGTCCATACCTCATTCCACATAACATTCCACACATCATTCCACACCTCATTCCACAACTCATTCCACACATCAATCCACACATCATTCCACACATCATTCCACACATCATTGACACATCATTCCACACCTCATTCCACACATCATACCACACATCATTCTACACATCATTCCACACAATGTTCCACAACTCATTCCACACATCATTCCACACATCATTCCAAACATCATTCCACACATCATTCCACACCGTATTCCACACCTCATTCCACACATAATTTTAAACATCATTACATACGTCATTCCACACATCATTTCTCACATCATTCCACACATCATTCCAAACATCATTCCACAAATCATTCCACACCTAAATCCACACATCATTCCACACCTCATTCCACACCACATTCCACACATCATTCAACACATCATTCCACACATTATTCTACAATTCATTCCACACATCATTACACACATCATTCCACACATCATTCCACACATCATTCCACACATCATTCCAAACATCATTCCACACCTCATTCTCCAAAACATTCCATAACATTTCACACATCATTCCACAACTCATTCCACACATCATTCCACAAATCATTCCACACATCATTCCACACATCATTCCACCACCATTCCAAACCACATTCCGCACCTCATTCCACACATCATTCCAAACATCATTACGTACGTCATTACACACATCATTCCACACATCATTCCACAACTCATTCCACACATCATTCCACACCTCATTGCACAACTCATTCCACACATCATTCCACACCTCATTCCACAACTCATTCACACATCATTCCACACTTCAATCCACAACTCATTCCACACATCATTCCAAACATCATTCCACACATCTTTTCACACATCATTCCACACATCATTCCACACTTCATTCCACACATCATTCCCCACATCATTCCACACATCATTCCACACATCATTCCACACATCATTCCACACATCATTCCACACATCATTCCACACATCAGTCCATACCGCATTCCACACTTAATTCCACACATCATTCCACACCTCATTCCACACATCATTACAAACATCACTCCACGTAACATTCCACACATCATTCCAGATATCATTCGACACATCAGTCCACACATAATTCCAGAACGCATTCGGCATATCATTCCGCACATCATTCCAAACATCATTCCATACCTCATTCCACATAACATTCCACACATCATTCCACACCTCATTCCACACCTCATTCCACACCTCATTCCACAACTCATTCCACAAATCATTCCACACATCATTCCACACCTTATTCCACAACTCATTCCACACATCATTCCACACATCATCCCACACATCATTCCACACATCATTGATACATCATTCCACACCTCATTCCACACATCATTCCACACGTCATTCGACACATCATTCCACACATCATTCCACACATCATTCAACACATCATTCCACACATTATTCTACACTTCATTCCACACATCATTCCACACATCATTCCACACACCATTCCACACATCAGTCCATACCGCATTCCACACTTAATTCCACACATCATTCCACACATCATTCTATACATAATTCCACATATCATTGACACATCATTCCACACCTCATTCCACACATCATTCCACACGTCATTCTACACATCATTCCACACATGATTCCACAACTCATTCCACAAATCATTCCACACATCATTCCACACATCATTCCACACATCATTCCACACATCATTCCACACATCATTCCACACCATATTCCACACATCATTCCACACATCATTCCATACATCATTCCACACATGATTCCACAGCTCATTCCACACATCATTCCACACCTTATTCTACACCTCATTCCACACATCATTCCACACATCATTCAACACATCATTCCACACATTATACTACACTTCATTCCACACATCATTCCACACTTAATTTCACGCATCAATCCTCACCGCATTCCACACATCATTCTACACATCATTCAATACATCATTCTATACATCATTCCACATATCATTCCACACATCATTCCACACATCATTCCACACATCATTCCACACATCATTCCACACATCATTCCACACCTTATTCCACAACTCATTCCACACATCATTCCACACATCATTCCACACATCATTCCAAACATCATTCCACACATCATTCCACACATCATTCCACACATCATTCCACACATCATTCCACACATCATTCCACACCATATTCCACACCTCATTCCACAACTCATTCACACATCATTCCACACTTCAATCCACAACTCATTCCACACATCATTCCAAACATCATTCCACACATCTTTTCACACATCATTCCACACATCATTCCACACTTCATTCCACACATCATTCCACACATCATTCCACACATCATTCCACACATCATTCCACACATCAGTCCATACCGCATTCCACACTTAATTCCACACATCATTCCACACATCATTCCACACATCATTCCAAACTTAATTCCACGTAACATTCCACACATCATTCCAGATATCATTCGACACATCATTCCACACATAATTCCAGAACGCATTGGGCATATCATTCCGCACATCATTCCACACATCATTCCAGATATCATTCGACACATCATTCCGCACATCATTCCACACATCATTCTACACATCATTCCACAACATTCCACACATCATTCCACACATCATTCCTCACATCAGTCCATACCTCATTCCACATAACATTCCACACGTCATTCCACACCTCATTCCACTCCTCATTCCCAACCTCATTCCACAACTCATTCCACAAATCATTCCACACATCATTCCACACATCATTCCACAACATTCCACACATCATTCCACACATCATTCCTCACATCAGTCCATACCTCATTTCACATAACATTCCACACATCATTCCACACATCATTCCACAACATTCCACACATCATTCCACACATCATTCCTCACATCAGTCCATACCTCATTCCACATAACATTCCACACGTCATTCCACACCTCATTCCACTCCTCATTCCCCACCTCATTCCACAACTCATTCCACACATCATTCCACACATCATTCCACACATAATTCCACACATCAGTCCATACCGCATTCCACACTTAATTCCACACATCATTCCACACATCATTCTATACATAATTCCACATATCATTGACACATCATTCCACACCTCATTCCACACATCATTCCACACGTCATTCTACACATCATTCCACACATGATTCCACAACTCATTCCACACATCATTCCACACATCATTCCACACATCATTCCACACATCATTCCACACATCATTCCACACATCATTCCACACCATATTCCACACATCATTCCACACATCATTCCATACATCATTCCACACATGATTCCACAGCTCATTCCACACATCATTCCACACCTTATTCTACACCTCATTCCACACATCATTCCACACATCATTCAACACATCATTCCACACATTATACTACACTTCATTCCACACATCATTCCACACTTAATTTCACACATCAATCCTCACCGCATTCCACACATCATTCTACACATCATTCAATACATCATTCTATACATCATTCCACATATCATTCCACACATCATTCCACACATCATTCCACACATCATTCCACACATCATTCCACACATCATTCCACACCTTATTCCACAACTCATTCCACACATCATTCCACACATCATTCCACACATCATTCCACACATCATTCCACACATCATTCCACACATCATTCCACACATCATTCCACACATCATTCCACACATCATTCCACACCATATTCCACACCTCATTCCACAACTCATTCACATATCATTCCACACTTCAATCCACAACTCATTCCACACTTCATTCCAAACATCATTCCACACATCTTTTCACACATCATTCCACACATCATTCCACACTTCATTCCACACATCATTCCACACATCATTCCACACATCATTCCACACATCATTCCACACATCAGTCCATACCGCATTCCACACTTAATTCCACACATCATTCCACACATCATTCCACACATCATTCCGAACTTAATTCCACGTAACATTCCACACATCATTCCAGATATCATTCGACACATCATTCCACACATAATTCCAGAACGCATTGGGCATATCATTCCGCACATCATTCCACACATCATTCCAGATATCATTCGACACATCATTCCGCACATCATTCCACACATCATTCCACACATCATTCCACAACATTCCACACATCATTCCACACATCATTCCTCACATCAGTCCATACCTCATTCCACATAACATTCCACACGTCATTCCACACCTCATTCCACTCCTCATTCCCCACCTCATTCCACAACTCATTCCACAAATCATTCCACACATCATTCCACACATCATTCCACAACATTCCACACATCATTCCACACATCATTCCTCACATCAGTCCATACCTCATTTCACATAACATTCCACACATCATTCCACACCTTATTCCACAACTCATTCCACACATCATTCCACAAATCATTCCACACATCATTCCACACATCATTCCACACATCATTGATACATCATTCCACACCTCATTCCACACATCATTCCACACGTCATTCTACACATCATTCCACACATGATTCCACAACTCATTCCACACATCATTCCACACATCATTCCATACATCATTCCACACATCATTCCATACATCATTCCACACATCATTCCACACATCATTCCACAACATTCCACACATCATTCCACACATCATTCCTCACATCAGTCCATACCTCATTCCACATAACATTCCACACGTCATTCCACACCTCATTCCACTCCTCATTCCCCACCTCATTCCACAACTCATTCCACACATCATTCCACACATCATTCCACACATAATTCCACACATCAGTCCATACCGCATTCCACACTTAATTCCACACATCATTCCACACATCATTCTATACATAATTCAACATATCATTGACACATCATTCCACACCTCATTCCACACATCATTCCACACGTCATTCTACACATCATTCCACACATGATTCCACAACTCATTCCACACATCATTCCACACATCATTCCACACATCATTCCACACATCATTCCACACATCATTCCACACATCATTCCACACCATATTCCACACATCATTCCACACATCATTCCATACATCATTCCACACATGATTCCACAGCTCATTCCACACATCATTCCACACCTTATTCTACACCTCATTCCACACATCATTCCACACATCATTCAACACATCATTCCACACATTATACTACACTTCATTCCACACATCATTCCACACTTAATTTCACACATCAATCCTCACCGCATTCCACACATCATTCTACACATCATTCAATACATCATTCTATACATCATTCCACATATCATTCCACATATCATTCCACACATCATTCCACACATCATTCCACACATCATTCCACACATCATTCCACACATCATTCCACACCTTATTCCACAACTCATTCCACACATCATTCCACACATCATTCCACACATCATTCCACACATCATTCCACACATCATTCCACACATCATTCCACACATCATTCCACACATCATTCCACACATCATTCCACACCATATTCCACACCTCATTCCACAACTCATTCACATATCATTCCACACTTCAATCCACAACTCATTCCACACTTCATTCCAAACATCATTCCACACATCTTTTCACACATCATTCCACACATCATTCCACACTTCATTCCACACATCATTCCACACATCATTCCACACATCATTCCACACATCATTCCACACATCAGTCCATACCGCATTCCACACTTAATTCCACACATCATTCCACACATCATTCCACACATCATTCCAAACTTAATTCCACGTAACATTCCACACATCATTCCAGATATCATTCGACACATCATTCCACACATAATTCCAGAACGCATTGGGCATATCATTCCGCACATCATTCCACACATCATTCCAGATATCATTCGACACATCATTCCGCACATCATTCCACACATCATTCCACACATCATTCCACAACATTCCACACATCATTCCACACATCATTCCTCACATCAGTCCATACCTCATTCCACATAACATTCCACACGTCATTCCACACCTCATTCCACTCCTCATTCCCCACCTCATTCCACAACTCATTCCACAAATCATTCCACACATCATTCCACACATCATTCCACAACATTCCACACATCATTCCACACATCATTCCTCACATCAGTCCATACCTCATTTCACATAACATTCCACACATCATTCCACACCTTATTCCACAACTCATTCCACACATCATTCCACAAATCATTCCACACATCATTCCACACATCATTCCACACATCATTGATACATCATTCCACACCTCATTCCACACATCATTCCACACGTCATTCTACACATCATTCCACACATGATTCCACAACTCATTCCACACATCATTCCACACATCATTCCATACATCATTCCACACATCATTCCATACATCATTCCACACATCATTCCACACATCATTCCACACCATATTCCACACCTCATTCCACACATAATTTCAAACATCATTACATACCTCATTCCACACATCATTCCACACATCATTCCATACATCATTCCACACATCATTCCACACCTCATTCCACACATCATTCCACACCTCATTCTACACCTCATTCCACACATCATTCCACACATCATTCAACACGTCATTCCACACGTTATTCTACACTTCATTCCACACATCATTCCACACATCATTCCACACATCAGTCCATACCGCATTCCAAACTTAATTCCAAACATCATTCCACACATCATTCCACACATCATTCTATACATAATTCCACATATCATTGACACATCATTCCACACCTCATTCCACACATCATTCCACACGTCATTCTACACATCATTCCACACATGATTCCACAACTCATTCCACACATCATTCCACACATCATTCCACACATCATTCCAAACATCATTCCACACATCATTCCACATATCATTCCACACATCATTCCACACATCATTCCACACCATATTCCACACCTCATTCCACACATAATTTCAAACATCATTACATACGTCATTCCACACATCATTCCACACATCATTCCAGACATCATTCCACACATCATTCCACACCTCATTCCACACATCATTCCACACCTCATTCTACACCTCATTCCACACACCATTCCACACATCATTCAACACATCATTCCACACATTATTCTACACTTCATTCCACACATCATTCCACACATCATTCCACACATCTTTCCACACATCAGTCCATACCGCATTCCACACTTAATTCCACACATCATTCCACACATTATTCCACACATCATTCTTTACATCATTCCACAGATCATTGACACATCATTCCACACCTCATTCCACACATCATTCCACATGTCATTCTACACATCATTCCACAAATGATTCCAAAACTCATTCCACACATCATTCCACACATCATTCCACACATTATTCCACACATCATTCCACACATCATTCCACACATCATTCCACACCATATTCCACACCTCATTCCACACATAATTTCAAACATCATTACATACGTCATTCCACACATCATTCCACACATCATTCCATACATCATTCCACACATCATTCCACACCTCATTCCACACATCATTCTACACCTCATTCTACGCCTCATTCCACACATCATTCCACACATCATTCAACACATCATTCTACACATTATTCTACACTTCATTCCACACATCATTCCACACATCATTCCACACATCTTTCCACACTTAATTTCACACATCAATCCTCACCGCATTCCACACATCATTCCACACATCATTCAATACATCATTCTATACATCATTCCACACATCATTCCACACCTCATGCCACACACCATTCCACATCTCTTTCCACACATCATTCCACACATCTTTCGACACAACCATTCAACACATAATTCCACACATCATACTACACATCATTCCACACATCATTCCACACCTCATTCCACACCTCATTCCACACATCTTTCCACACCTCATTTCACACATCATTCCATACATCATTCCACACATAATTCCACACCTCATTCCACACATCATTCCACACTTCATTCTACACCTCAATCCACACATCATTCCACACATCATTCAACACATCATTCCACACATTATTCTACACTTCATTCCACACATCATTCCACACATCATTCCACACATCATTCCACACATCATTCTATACATAATTCCACATATCATTGACACATCATTCCACACCTCATTCCACACATCATGCCACACGTCATTCTACACATCATTCCACACATGATTCCACAACTCATTCCACACATCATTTCACACATCATTCCACACATCATTCCAAACATCATTCCACACATCATTCCACACATCATTCCACACATCATTCCACACATCATTCCACACCATATTCCACACCTCATTCCACACATAATTTCAAACATCATTACATACGTCATTCCACACATCATTTCACACATCATTCCATACATCATTCCACACATCATTCCACACCTCATTCCACACATCATTCCACACCTCATTCTACACCTCATTCCACACATCATTCCACACATCATTCAACACATCATTCCACACATTATTCTACACTTCATTCCACACATCATTCCACACATCATTCCACACATCATTCCACACATCAGTCCATACCGCATTCCACACTTAATTCCACACATCATTTCACACATCATTCCACACATCATTCTATACATCATTCCACAGATCATTGACACATCATTCCACACCTCATTCCACACATCATTCCACACGTCATTCTACACATCATTCCACACATGATTCCACAACTCATTCCACACATCATTCCACACATCATTCCACACATTATTCCACACATCATTTCACACATCATTCCACACATCATTCCACACCATATTCCACACCACATTCCACACATAATTTCAAACATCATTACATACGTCATTCCACACATCATTCCACACATCATTCCATACATCATTCCACACATCATTCCACACCTCATTCCACACATCATTCTACACCTCATTCTACACCTCATTCCACACATCATTCCACACATCATTCAACACATTATTCCACACATTATTCTACACTTCATTCCACACATCATTCCACACATCATTCCACACATCTTCCCACACTTAATTTCACACATCAATTCTCACCGCATTCCAAACATCATTCCACACTTCATTCAATACATCATTCTATACATCATTCCACATTCATTCCACACATCATTCCACACATCATTCCACACATCATTCCACACATCATTCCACACATCATTCCACACATCATTCCACACATCATTCCACACATCATTCCACAACATTCCACACATCATTCCACACATCATTCCTCACATCAGTCCATACCTCATTTCTCATAACATTCCACACATCATTCCACACCTGATTCCACAACTCATTCCACACATCATTCCACACATCATTCCACACGTCATTCCACACATCATTCACACATCATTCCACACATCATTCCACACATCATTCCACACATCATTCAACAACATTCCACACATCATTCCACACATCATTCCTCACATCAGTCCATAACTCATTCTACATAACATTCCACACATCATTCCACACCTCATTCCACAACTCATTCCACACATCATTCCACACATCATTCCACACATCATTCCACAACTATCCACACATCATTCCACACATCATTCCTCACATCAGTCCATACCCCATTCCACATAACATTCCACACATCATTCCACACCTCATTCCACAACTCATTCCACACATCATTACACACGTCATTCTACACATCATTCCACACATGATTCCACAACTCATTCCACACATCATTCCACACATCATTCCACACATCATTCCACACATCATTCCACACATCATTGCACACCATATTCCACACCTCATTCCACACATAATATCAAACATCATTACATATGGCATTCCACACATCATTCCACACATCATTCCACACATCATTCCAAACATCATTCCACACATCATTCCACACGTCATTCCACACATCATTCCACATCTCATTCTACACGTCATTCAACACATCATTCAAAACAACATTCCACACTTCATTCTATACATCATTCCAAACATCATTCCACACCTCATTCCACACATCTTTCCACAAATCATTCCACACCTCATTCCACAACTCATTCACACATCATTCGACACATCGATCCACACATCATTCCTCATATGATTCCACACATCATCCCACACATCATTCCATACATCATTCCACAAATCATTCCATTCCTCATTCCACACCTCATTCCACACATAATTCCAAACATCATTTCATATATCATTCCACACAGCATTCCACACATCATTACCACACATCATTCCACACATCATTCCAAACATCAATCCACAAAACATTCCACACATCATTCCACACATCATTCCAGATATCATTCGACACATCATTAACACATAATTCCAGAAAGCATTCGACACATCATTCCGCACATAATTCCACACATCATTCCAGATATCATTCGACACATCATTCCACACATCATTCAACACGTCATTCCACACATCCTTCCACAACATTCCACACATCATTCCACACATCATTCCTCATATCAGTCCATACCTCATTCCACATAACATTCCACACATCATTCCACACCTCATTCCACAACTCATTCCACACATCATTCCACACATCATTCCACACCTCATTCCACACATCATTCCACACATCATTCTACACATCATTCCACACAAGATTCCACAACTCATTCCATACATCATTCCACACATCATTCCAAACATCATTCCACACATCATTCCACACCATATTCCACACCTCATTCCACACATCATTTCAAACATCATTACATATGGCATTCCACACATCATTCCACACATCATTCCACACATCATTCCACACATCATTCCACACCTCATTTTACACCTCATTCTACACATCATTCCACACATCATTCAACATATCATTCCACACATTATTCTACACTTCATTCCACACATCATTCCACACATCATTCCACACATCATTCCAAACATCATTCCATACATCATTCCACACATCATTCAATACATCATTCCACATATCATTCCACACAACATGCCACGCATCATTCCACACCTCATTACACGCATCATTCCAAAACATTCCACACATCATTCCTCACATCAATCCACACATCATGCCACACATTATTCCACACATCATACCAAACATCATTCCACACCTCATTCCACACAACATTCCAACACATTCCACATCTCATTCCACAACTCATTCCACACATCTTTCCACAAATCATTCCACACATCATTCCACACATCATTCCACACACAATTCCAAATCACATTCCGCACCTCATTCCACACATAATTCCAAACATCATTACATACATCATTACACACATCATTCCACACATCATTCCACAACTCATTACACACATCATTCCACACCTCATTGCACATCTCATTCTACACGTCATTCAACACATCATTCAAAACATCATTCCACACTTCATTCTATACATCATTCCAAACATCATTCCACACCTCATTCCACACATCATTCCACAAATCATTCCACACCTCATTCCACAACTCATTCACACATAATTCGACACATCGATCCACACATTATTCCTCATATGATTCCACACACAATTCCAAATCACATTCCGCACCTCATTCCACACATAATTCCAAACATCATTACATACATCATTACACACATCATTCCACACATCATTCCACAACTCATTACACACATCATTCCACACCTCATTGCACATCTCATTCTACACGTCATTCAACACATCATTCAACACATCATTCCACACATCATTCCACAACATTCCTCACATCATTCCACACATCATTCCTCATATCAATCCATACCTCATTCGACATAACATTCCACACATCATTCCACACCTCATTCCACAACTCATTCCACACATCATTCCACACATCATTCCACACATTATTGACACATCATTCCACACCTCATTCCACACATCATTCCACACATTATTCTACACATCATTCCACACAAGATTCCACAACTCATTCCATACATCATTCCACACATCATTCCAAACATCATTCCACACATCATTCCACACCATATTCCACACCTCATTCCACACATAATTTCAAACATCATTACATACGTCATTCCACACATCATTCCACACATCATTCCACACATCATTCCAAACATCATTCCACACATCATTCCACACCAAATTCCACACATCATTCCACACCTCATTCCACACCGCATTCCACAAAACATTCCACACATCATTCAACACATCATTCCACACATTATTCTACACTTCATTCCACACATCATTCCACACATCATTCCACACATCATTCCACACATCATTCCAAACATCATTCCATACATCATTCAATACATCATTCCACATATCATTCCGCACAACATGCCACGCATCATTCCACACCTCATTCCACGCATCATTCCATAACATTCCACACATCATTCCTCACATCAATCCACACATCATTCCACACGTTATTCCACACATCATTCCAAACATCATTCCACACCTCATTCTCCAAAACATTCCATAATATTCCACACCTCATTCCACAACTCATTCCACACATCATTCCACAAATCATTCCACACATCATTCCACACATCATTCCACACATCATTCCACACATCATTCCACACATCATTCCACACATCATTCCACACCATATTCCACACATCATTCCACACATCATTCCATACATCATTCCACACATGATTCCACAGCTCATTCCACACATCATTCCACACCTTATTCTACACCTCATTCCACACATCATTCCACACATCATTCAACACATCATTCCACACATTATACTACACTTCATTCCACACATCATTCCACACTTAATTTCACACATCAATCCTCACCGCATTCCACACATCATTCTACACATCATTCAATACATCATTCTATACATCATTCCACATATCATTCCACACATCATTCCACACATCATTCCACACATCATTCCACACATCATTCCACACATCATTCCACACCTTATTCCACAACTCATTCCACACATCATTCCACACATCATTCCACACATCATTCCACACATCATTCCACACATCATTCCACACATCATTCCACACATCATTCCACACATCATTCCACACATCATTCCACACCATATTCCACACCTCATTCCACAACTCATTCACATATCATTCCACACTTCAATCCACAACTCATTCCACACTTCATTCCAAACATCATTCCACACATCTTTTCACACATCATTCCACACATCATTCCACACTTCATTCCACACATCATTCCACACATCATTCCACACATCATTCCACACATCATTCCACACATCAGTCCATACCGCATTCCACACTTAATTCCACACATCATTCCACACATCATTCCACACATCATTCCAAACTTAATTCCACGTAACATTCCACACATCATTCCAGATATCATTCGACACATCATTCCACACATAATTCCAGAACGCATTGGGCATATCATTCCGCACATCATTCCACACATCATTCCAGATATCATTCGACACATCATTCCGCACATCATTCCACACATCATTCCACACATCATTCCACAACATTCCACACATCATTCCACACATCATTCCTCACATCAGTCCATACCTCATTCCACATAACATTCCACACGTCATTCCACACCTCATTCCACTCCTCATTCCCCACCTCATTCCACAACTCATTCCACAAATCATTCCACACATCATTCCACACATCATTCCACAACATTCCACACATCATTCCACACATCATTCCTCACATCAGTCCATACCTCATTTCACATAACATTCCACACATCATTCCACACCTTATTCCACAACTCATTCCACACATCATTCCACAAATCATTCCACACATCATTCCACACATCATTCCACACATCATTGATACATCATTCCACACCTCATTCCACACATCATTCCACACGTCATTCTACACATCATTCCACACATGATTCCACAACTCATTCCACACATCATTCCACACATCATTCCATACATCATTCCACACATCATTCCATACATCATTCCACACATCATTCCACACATCATTCCACACCATATTCCACACCTCATTCCACACATAATTTCAAACATCATTACATACCTCATTCCACACATCATTCCACACATCATTCCATACATCATTCCACACATCATTCCACACCTCATTCCACACATCATTCCACACCTCATTCTACACCTCATTCCACACATCATTCCACACATCATTCAACACGTCATTCCACACGTTATTCTACACTTCATTCCACACATCATTCCACACATCATTCCACACATCAGTCCATACCGCATTCCAAACTTAATTCCAAACATCATTCCACACATCATTCCACACATCATTCTATACATAATTCCACATATCATTGACACATCATTCCACACCTCATTCCACACATCATTCCACACGTCATTCTACACATCATTCCACACATGATTCCACAACTCATTCCACACATCATTCCACACATCATTCCACACATCATTCCAAACATCATTCCACACATCATTCCACATATCATTCCACACATCATTCCACACATCATTCCACACCATATTCCACACCTCATTCCACACATAATTTCAAACATCATTACATACGTCATTCCACACATCATTCCACACATCATTCCAGACATCATTCCACACATCATTCCACACCTCATTCCACACATCATTCCACACCTCATTCTACACCTCATTCCACACACCATTCCACACATCATTCAACACATCATTCCACACATTATTCTACACTTCATTCCACACATCATTCCACACATCATTCCACACATCTTTCCACACATCAGTCCATACCGCATTCCACACTTAATTCCACACATCATTCCACACATTATTCCACACATCATTCTTTACATCATTCCACAGATCATTGACACATCATTCCACACCTCATTCCACACATCATTCCACATGTCATTCTACACATCATTCCACAAATGATTCCAAAACTCATTCCACACATCATTCCACACATCATTCCACACATTATTCCACACATCATTCCACACATCATTCCACACATCATTCCACACCATATTCCACACCTCATTCCACACATAATTTCAAACATCATTACATACGTCATTCCACACATCATTCCACACATCATTCCATACATCATTCCACACATCATTCCACACCTCATTCCACACATCATTCTACACCTCATTCTACGCCTCATTCCACACATCATTCCACACATCATTCAACACATCATTCTACACATTATTCTACACTTCATTCCACACATCATTCCACACATCATTCCACACATCTTTCCACACTTAATTTCACACATCAATCCTCACCGCATTCCACACATCATTCCACACATCATTCAATACATCATTCTATACATCATTCCACACATCATTCCACACCTCATGCCACACACCATTCCACATCTCTTTCCACACATCATTCCACACATCTTTCGACACAACCATTCAACACATAATTCCACACATCATACTACACATCATTCCACACATCATTCCACACCTCATTCCACACCTCATTCCACACATCTTTCCACACCTCATTTCACACATCATTCCATACATCATTCCACACATAATTCCACACCTCATTCCACACATCATTCCACACTTCATTCTACACCTCAATCCACACATCATTCCACACATCATTCAACACATCATTCCACACATTATTCTACACTTCATTCCACACATCATTCCACACATCATTCCACACATCATTCCACACATCATTCTATACATAATTCCACATATCATTGACACATCATTCCACACCTCATTCCACACATCATGCCACACGTCATTCTACACATCATTCCACACATGATTCCACAACTCATTCCACACATCATTTCACACATCATTCCACACATCATTCCAAACATCATTCCACACATCATTCCACACATCATTCCACACATCATTCCACACATCATTCCACACCATATTCCACACCTCATTCCACACATAATTTCAAACATCATTACATACGTCATTCCACACATCATTTCACACATCATTCCATACATCATTCCACACATCATTCCACACCTCATTCCACACATCATTCCACACCTCATTCTACACCTCATTCCACACATCATTCCACACATCATTCAACACATCATTCCACACATTATTCTACACTTCATTCCACACATCATTCCACACATCATTCCACACATCATTCCACACATCAGTCCATACCGCATTCCACACTTAATTCCACACATCATTTCACACATCATTCCACACATCATTCTATACATCATTCCACAGATCATTGACACATCATTCCACACCTCATTCCACACATCATTCCACACGTCATTCTACACATCATTCCACACATGATTCCACAACTCATTCCACACATCATTCCACACATCATTCCACACATTATTCCACACATCATTTCACACATCATTCCACACATCATTCCACACCATATTCCACACCACATTCCACACATAATTTCAAACATCATTACATACGTCATTCCACACATCATTCCACACATCATTCCATACATCATTCCACACATCATTCCACACCTCATTCCACACATCATTCTACACCTCATTCTACACCTCATTCCACACATCATTCCACACATCATTCAACACATTATTCCACACATTATTCTACACTTCATTCCACACATCATTCCACACATCATTCCACACATCTTCCCACACTTAATTTCACACATCAATTCTCACCGCATTCCAAACATCATTCCACACTTCATTCAATACATCATTCTATACATCATTCCACATTCATTCCACACATCATTCCACACATCATTCCACACATCATTCCACACATCATTCCACACATCATTCCACACATCATTCCACACATCATTCCACACATCATTCCACAACATTCCACACATCATTCCACACATCATTCCTCACATCAGTCCATACCTCATTTCTCATAACATTCCACACATCATTCCACACCTGATTCCACAACTCATTCCACACATCATTCCACACATCATTCCACACGTCATTCCACACATCATTCACACATCATTCCACACATCATTCCACACATCATTCCACACATCATTCAACAACATTCCACACATCATTCCACACATCATTCCTCACATCAGTCCATAACTCATTCTACATAACATTCCACACATCATTCCACACCTCATTCCACAACTCATTCCACACATCATTCCACACATCATTCCACACATCATTCCACAACTATCCACACATCATTCCACACATCATTCCTCACATCAGTCCATACCCCATTCCACATAACATTCCACACATCATTCCACACCTCATTCCACAACTCATTCCACACATCATTACACACGTCATTCTACACATCATTCCACACATGATTCCACAACTCATTCCACACATCATTCCACACATCATTCCACACATCATTCCACACATCATTCCACACATCATTGCACACCATATTCCACACCTCATTCCACACATAATATCAAACATCATTACATATGGCATTCCACACATCATTCCACACATCATTCCACACATCATTCCAAACATCATTCCACACATCATTCCACACGTCATTCCACACATCATTCCACATCTCATTCTACACGTCATTCAACACATCATTCAAAACAACATTCCACACTTCATTCTATACATCATTCCAAACATCATTCCACACCTCATTCCACACATCTTTCCACAAATCATTCCACACCTCATTCCACAACTCATTCACACATCATTCGACACATCGATCCACACATCATTCCTCATATGATTCCACACATCATCCCACACATCATTCCATACATCATTCCACAAATCATTCCATTCCTCATTCCACACCTCATTCCACACATAATTCCAAACATCATTTCATATATCATTCCACACAGCATTCCACACATTATTACCACACATCATTCCACACATCATTCCAAACATCAATCCACAAAACATTCCACACATCATTCCACACATCATTCCAGATATCATTCGACACATCATTAACACATAATTCCAGAAAGCATTCGACACATCATTCCGCACATAATTCCACACATCATTCCAGATATCATTCGACACATCATTCCACACATCATTCAACACGTCATTCCACACATCCTTCCACAACATTCCACACATCATTCCACACATCATTCCTCATATCAGTCCATACCTCATTCCACATAACATTCCACACATCATTCCACACCTCATTCCACAACTCATTCCACACATCATTCCACACATCATTCCACACCTCATTCCACACATCATTCCACACATCATTCTACACATCATTCCACACAAGATTCCACAACTCATTCCATACATCATTCCACACATCATTCCAAACATCATTCCACACATCATTCCACACCATATTCCACACCTCATTCCACACATCATTTCAAACATCATTACATATGGCATTCCACACATCATTCCACACATCATTCCACACATCATTCCAAACATCATTCCACACGTCATTCCACACGTCATTCCACACATCATTCCACACCTCATTTTACACCTCATTCTACACATCATTCCACACATCATTCAACATATCATTCCACACATTATTCTACACTTCATTCCACACATCATTCCACACATCATTCCACACATCATTCCAAACATCATTCCATACATCATTCCACACATCATTCAATACATCATTCCACATATCATTCCACACAACATGCCACGCATCATTCCACACCTCATTACACGCATCATTCCAAAACATTCCACACATCATTCCTCACATCAATCCACACATCATGCCACACATTATTCCACACATCATACCAAACATCATTCCACACCTCATTCCACACAACATTCCAACACATTCCACATCTCATTCCACAACTCATTCCACACATCTTTCCACAAATCATTCCACACATCATTCCACACATCATTCCACACACAATTCCAAATCACATTCCGCACCTCATTCCACACATAATTCCAAACATCATTACATACATCATTACACACATCATTCCACACATCATTCCACAACTCATTACACACATCATTCCACACCTCATTGCACATCTCATTCTACACGTCATTCAACACATCATTCAAAACATCATTCCACACTTCATTCTATACATCATTCCAAACATCATTCCACACCTCATTCCACACATCATTCCACAAATCATTCCACACCTCATTCCACAACTCATTCACACATAATTCGACACATCGATCCACACATTATTCCTCATATGATTCCACACACAATTCCAAATCACATTCCGCACCTCATTCCACACATAATTCCAAACATCATTACATACATCATTACACACATCATTCCACACATCATTCCACAACTCATTACACACATCATTCCACACCTCATTGCACATCTCATTCTACACGTCATTCAACACATCATTCAACACATCATTCCACACATCATTCCACAACATTCCTCACATCATTCCACACATCATTCCTCATATCAGTCCATACCTCATTCGACATAACATTCCACACATCATTCCACACCTCATTCCACAACTCATTCCACACATCATTCCACACATCATTCCACACATTATTGACACATCATTCCACACCTCATTCCACACATCATTCCACACATTATTCTACACATCATTCCACACAAGATTCCACAACTCATTCCATACATCATTCCACACATCATTCCAAACATCATTCCACACATCATTCCACACCATATTCCACACCTCATTCCACACATAATTTCAAACATCATTACATACGTCATTCCACACATCATTCCACACATCATTCCACACATCATTCCAAACATCATTCCACACATCATTCCACACCAAATTCCACACATCATTCCACACCTCATTCCACACCGCATTCCACAAAACATTCCACACATCATTCAACACATCATTCCACACATTATTCTACACTTCATTCCACACATCATTCCACACATCATTCCACACATCATTCCACACATCATTCCAAACATCATTCCATACATCATTCAATACATCATTCCACATATCATTCCGCACAACATGCCACGCATCATTCCACACCTCATTCCACGCATCATTCCATAACATTCCACACATCATTCCTCACATCAATCCACACATCATTCCACACGTTATTCCACACATCATTCCAAACATCATTCCACACCTCATTCTCCAAAACATTCCATAATATTCCACACCTCATTCCACAACTCATTCCACACATCATTCCACAAATCATTCCACACATCATTCCACACATCATTCCATACATCATTCCACACATCATTCCAAACATCATTCCATGCATCATTCAATACATCATTCCACATATCATTCCACACCTCATTCCACACCTCATTCCACACATCATTCCACACCTCATTCCACAAATCATTCCACACATCATTCCACTCATCATTCCAAACATCATGCCACATCATTCCACACATCATTCCACACATCATTCCAGATTTCATTCGACACATCATTCCACAGATCATTCAATACATCATTCCACACATCATTCCACACATCATTCCAAACATCATTCCACACATCATTCCACAAATCATTCAATTCACCTTTCGACATATCATTACACACAACAATCCACACATCATGCCACACATCAATCCACACATCATTCCAAACATCATTCCACACCTCATTCCACACCACGTTCCACACATCATTCCACACACCATTCAATACATCATTCCACACATCATTCCAAACATCTTGCCACACCTCATTCCACACCTCAGTA
Source organism: Pristiophorus japonicus (assembly GCF_044704955.1). Classification (NCBI taxonomy): domain Eukaryota; kingdom Metazoa; phylum Chordata; class Chondrichthyes; family Pristiophoridae; genus Pristiophorus; species Pristiophorus japonicus. The sequence continues at coordinate 649,539 of NW_027254426.1, forward strand.
CACATATCATTCCACGCATCATTCCACACATCATTCCAAACATCATTCCATACATCATTCCACACATCATTCAATACATCATTCCACATATCATTCCACACAACATGCCACGCATCATTCCACACCTCATTACACGCATCATTCCAAAACATTCCACACATCATTCCTCACATCAATCCACACATCATGCCACACATTATTCCACACATCATACCAAACATCATTCCACACCTCATTCCACACAACATTCCAACACATTCCACATCTCATTCCACAACTCATTCCACACATCTTTCCACAAATCATTCCACACATCATTCCACACATCATTCCACACACAATTCCAAATCACATTCCGCACCTCATTCCACACATAATTCCAAACATCATTACATACATCATTACACACATCATTCCACACATCATTCCACAACTCATTACACACATCATTCCACACCTCATTGCACATCTCATTCTACACGTCATTCAACACATCATTCAAAACATCATTCCACACTTCATTCTATACATCATTCCAAACATCATTCCACACCTCATTCCACACATCATTCCACAAATCATTCCACACCTCATTCCACAACTCATTCACACATAATTCGACACATCGATCCACACATTATTCCTCATATGATTCCACACATCATCCCACACATCATTCCATACATCATTCCACAAATCATTCCATTCCTCATTCCACATCTCATTCCACACATAATTCCAAACATCATTTCATATATCATTCCACACAGCATTCCACACATCATTCCAGATATCATTCGACACATCATTCCACACAACATTCAACACATCATTCCACACATCATTCCACAACATTCCACACATCATTCCACACATCATTCCTCATATCAGTCCATACCTCATTCGACATAACATTCCACACATCATTCCACACCTCATTCCACAACTCATTCCACACATCATTCCACACATCATTCCACACATTATTGACACATCATTCCACACCTCATTCCACACATAATTCCACACATTATTCTACACATCATTCCACACAAGATTCCACAACTCATTCCATACATCATTCCACACATCATTCCAAACATCATTCCACACATCATTCCACAACATATTCCACACCTCATTCCACACATAATTTCAAACATCATTACATACGTCATTCCACACATCATTCCACACATCATTCCACACATCATTCCAAACATCATTCCACACATCATTACACACCAAATTCCACACATCATTCCACACCTCATTCCACACCGCATTCCACAAAACATTCCACACATCATTCAACACATCATTCCACACATTATTCTACACTTCATTCCACACATCATTCCACACATCATTCCACACATCATTCCACACATCATTCCAAACATCATTCCATACATCATTCAATACATCATTCCACATATCATTCCGCACAACATGCCACGCATCATTCCACACCTCATTCCACGCATCATTCCATAACATTCCACACATCATTCCTCACATCAATCCACACATCATTCCACACGTTATTCCACACATCATTCCAAACATCATTCCACACCTCATTCTCCACAACATTCCATAATATTCCACACCTCATTCCACAACTCATTCCACACATCATTCCACAAATCATTCCACACATCATTCCACACATCATTCCATACATCATTCCACACATCATTCCAAACATCATTCCATGCATCATTCAATACATCATTCCACATATCATTCCACACCTCATTCCACACCTCATTCTACACATCATTCCACACCTCATTCCACAAATCATTCCACACATCATTCCACTCATCATTCCAAACATCATGCCACATCATTCCACACATCATTCCACACATCATTCCAGATTTCATTCGACACATCATTCCACAGATCATTCAATACATCATTCCACACATCATTCCACACATCATTCCAAACATCATTCCACACATCATTCCACAAATCATTCAATTCACCTTTCGACATATCATTACACACAACAATCCACACATCATGCCACACATCAATCCACACATCATTCCAAACATCATTCCACACCTCATTCCACACCACGTTCCACACATCATTCCACACACCATTCAATACATCATTCCACACATCATTCCAAACATCTTGCCACACCTCATTCCACACCTCAGTCCACATATCATTCCACGCATCATTCCACGCAACATTTCACACATCATTCCACACATCATTCCAAACATCATTCCACACACTCATTCCACACCTCATTCCACACATCATTCCACACATCAGTCCAAACCTCATTCCACACCTCATTCCACACCTCATTCCACACATCATTCCACTCATCATTCCACACATCATTCCAAACATCATTCCAAACATCATTCCGCACCTCATTCCACATAACATTCCACACATCATTCCATACATCATTCCATACATCATTCCAAACATCATTCCGCACCTCATTCCACACATCATTCCTCACATCAGTCCATACCTCATTTCTCATAACATTCCACACATCATTCCACACCTCATTCCACAACTCATTCCACACATCATTCCACATATCATTCCACACCTCATTCCACACATCATTCCACATATGATTCCACAACTCATTCCACACATCATTCCTCACACCATTCCACACCATATTCCACACCTCATTCCACACAATTTCAAACATCATTACATACGTCATTCCACACATCATTCCACACATCATTCCACACATCATTCCACACCTCATTCCACACATCATTCCACACCTCATTCTATACCTCATTCCACACATCATTCCACACATCATTCAACACATTATTCCACACATTATTCTACACTTCATTCCACAGATCATTCCACACATCATTCCACACATCATTCCACACTTAATTTCTCACATCATTCCACACATCATTCCACACATCATTCCACACATCATTCCACACATCATTCCACACCTCATTCCACACATCATTCCACACCTCATTCTACACCTCATTCCACACATCATTCAACACATCATTCCACACATTATTCTACAATTCATTCCACACATCATTCCACACATCATTCCACACATCATTCCACACAACATTCCAAACATCATTCCATACATCATTCAATACATCATTCCACATATCATTCCACACAACATGCCACGCATCATTCCACACCTCATTCCACGCATCATTCCATAACATTCCACACATCATTCCTCACATCAATCCACACATCATGCCACACGTTATTCCACAAATCATTCCAAACATCATTCCACACCTCATTCTCCACAACATTCCATAACATTCCACACCTCATTCCACAACTCATTCCACACATCATTCCACAAATCATTCCACACATCATTGCACACATCTTTCCACACACCATTCCAAACCACATTCCGCACCTCATTCCACACAACATTCCAAACATCATTACGTACGTCATTACACACATCATTCCACAACTCATTCCACACATCATTCCACACCTCATTGCACAACTCATTCCACACATCATTCCACACCTCATTCCACAACTCCTTCACACATCATTCCACACTTCAATCCACAACTCATTCCACACATCATTCCAAACATCATTACACACATCTTTTCACACATCATTCCACACATCATTCCACACTTCATTCCACACATCATTCCACACATCATTCCACACATCATTCCACACATCATTCCACACATCAGTCCATACCGCATTCCACACTTAATTCCACACATCATTCCACACATCATTCCACACATCATTCCAAACATCATTCCACGTAACATTCCACACATCATTACAGATATCATTCGACACATCATTCCACACATAATTCCAGAACGCATTCGGCACATCATTCCGCACATCATTCCACACATCATTCCAGATATCATTCGACACATCATTCCACACATCATTCCACATCTCATTCCACAACTCATTCCACAAATCATTCCACACATCATTCCACACATCATTCCACAACATTCCGCACATCATTCCACACATCATTCCTCATATCAGTCCATACCTCATTTCACATAACATTCCACACATCATTCCACACCTTATTCCACAACTCATTCCACACATCATTCCATTCATCATTCTACACATCATTCCACACATCATTGACACATCATTCCACGCCTCATTCCACACATCATTCCACACATCATTCCACACATCATTCCACACATCATTCCACACATCATTCCACACATCATTCCACACCATATTCCACACATCATTCCACACATTATTTCAAACATCATTACATACGTCATTCCACACATCATTCCACATATCAGTCCATACATCATTCCACACATCATTCCACACCTCATTCCACACATCATTCCACACCTCATTCTACACCTCATTCCACACATCATTCCACACATCATTCCACACATCATTCCACACACCAGTCCATCCCGCATTCCACACGTAATTCCACAATCATTCCACACATCATTCCACACATCATTCTATACATCATTCCACATATCATTCCACACATCATTCCACACATCATTCCACACATCATTCCACACATCATTCCACACATCATTCCACACCTCATTCCACACATCATTCCACACATCATTCCACACCTCATTCCACACATCATTCCGCACGTCATTCCATACATCATTCCACAAATCATTCCACACAGCATTCCACACATCATTCCACACTGCATTCCACACATAATTGCACACTACATTCCACGCATCATTCCACACCTCATGCCACACACCATTCCACATCTCTTTCCACACATCATTCCACACATCTTTCCACACATCATTCAACACATCATTCCACACATCATACTACACATCATTCCACACATCATTCCACAACTCATTCCACACCTCATTCCACACATCTTTCCACACCTCATTCCACAAATCATTCCACACATCATTTCAAACATCATTCCACACATCATTCCACAAATCATTCAATTCACCTATCGACATATCATTACACACAACAATCAACACGTCATTCCAAACATCATTCCACACCTCATTCCATACCATGTTCCACACATCATTCCACACATCATTCAATACATCATTCCACACATCATTCCAAACATCATTCCACACCTCATTCCTCACCTCATTCCACACCTCATTCCACATATCATTCCACGCATCATTCCACGCATCATTCCACGCATCATTCCACACATCTTTCCACACATCATTCCAAACATCATTCCACACCTCATTCTACACCTCATTCCACACATCATTGACACATCATTCCACACCTCATTCCACACATCAATCCACACGTCATTCCAAACATCATGCCACATCATTCCACACATCATTCCACACATCATTCCAGATTTCATTCGACACATCATTCCACAGATCATTCAATACATCATTCCACACATCATTCCACACATCATTCCAAGCATCATTCCACACATCATTCCACAAATCATTCAATTCAGCTTTCGACATATCATTACACACAACAATCCACACATCATGCCACACATCAATCCACACATCATTCCAAACATCATTCCACACCTCATTCCACACCACGTTCCACACATCATTCCACACACCATTCAATACATCATTCCACACATCATTCCAAACATCTTGCCACACCTCATTCCACACCTCATTCCACATATCATTCCACGCATCATTCCACGCATCATTTCACACATCATTCCACACATCATTCCAAACATCATTCCACACACTCATTCCACACCTCATTCCACACCTCATTCCACACCTCATTCCACACCTCATTCCACACCTCATTCCACACATCATTCCACTCATCATTCCACACATCATTCCAAACATCATTCCAAACATCATTCCGCACCTCATTCCACATAACATTCCACACATCATTCCAAACATCATTCCACACATCATTCCAAACATCATTCCAAACATCATTCCGCACCTCATTCCACACATCATTCCTCACATCAGTCCATACCTCATTTCGCATAACATTCCACACATCATTCCACACCTCATTCCACAACTCATTCCACACATCATTCCACACATCATTCCACACCTCATTCCACACATCATTCCACACATGATTCCACAACTCATTCCACACATCATTCCACACAACATTCCACACATCATTCCACACATCATTCCACACATCATTCCTCACATCATTCCACACCATATTCCACAACTCATTCCACACAATTTCAAACATCATTACATACGTCATTCCACACATCATTCCACACATCATTCCACACATCATTCCACACATCATTCCACACCTCATTCCACACATCATTCCACACCTCATTCTACACTTCATTCCACAGATCATTCCACACATCATTCCACACATCATTCCACACTTAATTTCTCACATCATTCCACACATCATTCCACACATCATTCCACACATCATTCCACACATCATTCCACACCTCATTCCACACATCATTCCACACCTCATTCTACACCTCATTCCACACATCATTCAACACATCATTCCACACATTATTCTACAATTCATTCCACACATCATTCCACAAATCATTCCACACATCATTCCACACATCATTCCAAACATCATTCCATACATCATTCAATACATCATTCCACATATCATTCCACACAACATGCCACGCATCATTCCACACCTCATTCCACGCATCATTCCATAACATTCCACACATCATTCCTCACATCAATCCACACATCATGCCACACGTTATTCCACACATCATTCCAAACATCATTCCACACCTCATTCTCCACAGCATTCCATAACATTCCACACCTCATTCCACAACTCATTCCACACATCATTCCACAAATCATTCCACACATCATTGCACACATCTTTCCACACACCATTCCAAACCACATTCCGCACCTCATTCCACACAACATTCCAAACATCATTACGTACGTCATTACACACATCATTCCACAACTCATTCCACACATCATTCCACACCTCATTGCACAACTCATTCCACACATCATTCCACACCTCATTCCACAACTCCTTCACACATCATTCCACACTTCAATCCACAACTCATTCCACACATCATTCCAAACATCATTCCACACCTCATTCCACACCACGTTCCACACATCATTCCACACACCATTCAATACATCATTCCACACATCATTCCAAACATCTTGCCACACCTCATTCCACACCTCATTCCACATATCATTCCACGCATCATTCCACGCATCATTTCACACATCATTCCACACATCATTCCAAACATCATTCCACACACTCATTCCACACCTCATTCCACACCTCATTCCACACCTCATTCCACACCTCATTCCACACCTCATTCCACACATCATTCCACTCATCATTCCACACATCATTCCAAACATCATTCCAAACATCATTCCGCACCTCATTCCACATAACATTCCACACATCATTCCAAACATCATTCCACACATCATTCCAAACATCATTCCAAACATCATTCCGCACCTCATTCCACACATCATTCCTCACATCAGTCCATACCTCATTTCGCATAACATTCCACACATCATTCCACACCTCATTCCACAACTCATTCCACACATCATTCCACACATCATTCCACACCTCATTCCACACATCATTCCACACATGATTCCACAACTCATTCCACACATCATTCCACACAACATTCCACACATCATTCCACACATCATTCCACACATCATTCCTCACATCATTCCACACCATATTCCACAACTCATTCCACACAATTTCAAACATCATTACATACGTCATTCCACACATCATTCCACACATCATTCCACACATCATTCCACACATCATTCCACACCTCATTCCACACATCATTCCACACCTCATTCTACACTTCATTCCACAGATCATTCCACACATCATTCCACACATCATTCCACACTTAATTTCTCACATCATTCCACACATCATTCCACACATCATTCCACACATCATTCCACACATCATTCCACACCTCATTCCACACATCATTCCACACCTCATTCTACACCTCATTCCACACATCATTCAACACATCATTCCACACATTATTCTACAATTCATTCCACACATCATTCCACAAATCATTCCACACATCATTCCACACATCATTCCAAACATCATTCCATACATCATTCAATACATCATTCCACATATCATTCCACACAACATGCCACGCATCATTCCACACCTCATTCCACGCATCATTCCATAACATTCCACACATCATTCCTCACATCAATCCACACATCATGCCACACGTTATTCCACACATCATTCCAAACATCATTCCACACCTCATTCTCCACAGCATTCCATAACATTCCACACCTCATTCCACAACTCATTCCACACATCATTCCACAAATCATTCCACACATCATTGCACACATCTTTCCACACACCATTCCAAACCACATTCCGCACCTCATTCCACACAACATTCCAAACATCATTACGTACGTCATTACACACATCATTCCACAACTCATTCCACACATCATTCCACACCTCATTGCACAACTCATTCCACACATCATTCCACACCTCATTCCACAACTCCTTCACACATCATTCCACACTTCAATCCACAACTCATTCCACACATCATTCCAAACATCATTACACACATCTTTTCACACATCATTCCACACTTCATTCCACACATCATTCCACACATCATTCCACACATCATTCCACACATCATTCCACACATCAGTCCTACCGCATTCCACACTTAATTCCACACATCATTCCACACATCATTCCACACATCATTCCAAACATCATTCCACGTAACATTCCACACATCATTACAGATATCATTCGACACATCATTCCACACATAATTCCAGAACGCATTCGGCACATCATTCCGCACATCATTCCACACATCGTTCCAGATATCATTCGACACATCATTCCACACCTCATTCCACAACTCATTCCACAAATCATTCCACACATCATTCCACACATCATTCCACAACATTCCACACATCATTCCACACATCATTCCACACATCATTCCACACATCATTCCACACATCATTCCACACATCATTCCACACCATATTCCACACCTCATTCCACACATAATTTCAAACATCATTACATACGTCATTCCACTCATCATTCCACACATCATTCCATACATCATTCTACACCTCATTCCACACATCATTCCACACATCATTCAACACATCATTCCACACATTTTTCTACCCTTCATTCCACACATCATTCCACACATCATTCCACACATCATTCCACACATCAGTCCATACCGCATTCCACACGTAATTCCACACATCATTCCACACATCATTCCACACATCATTCTATACATCATTCCACATATCATTCCACACATCATTCCACACATCATTCCACACATCATTCCACACCTCATTCCACACATCATTCCAAACATCATTCCACACCTCATTCCACACATCATTCCGCACGTCATTCCATACATCATTCCACAAATCATTCCACACAGCATTCCACACATCATTCCTCACTGCATTCCACACATCATTGCACACTACATTCCACGCATCATTCCACACCTCATGCCACACACCATTCCACATCTCTTTCCACACATCATTCCACACATCTTTCCACACATCATTCAACACATCATTGCACACATCATACTACACATCATTCCACACATCATTCCACACCTCATTCCACACCTCATTCCACACATCATTCTCACCTCATTCCACAAATCATTCCACACATCATTCCACACATCATTCCAAACATCATGCCACATCATTCCACACATCATTACAGATTTCATTCGACACATCATTCCACATATCATTCAATAAATCATTAAACACATCATTCCACACATCATTTCAAACATCATTCCACACATCATTCCACAAATCATTCAATTCACCTATGGACATATCATTACACACAACAATCAACACATCATTCCAAACATCATTCCACACCTCATTCCATACCACGTTCCACACATCATTCCACACATCATTCAATACATCATTCCACACATCATTCCAAACATCATTCCACACCTCATTCCACACCTCATTCCACACCTCATTCCACATATCATTCCACTCATCATTCCACGCATCATTCCACGCATCATTCCACGCAGCATTCCACACATCATTCCACACATCATTCCAAACATCATTCCACACCTCATTCCACACCTCATTCCACACATCATTGACACATCATTCCACACCTCATTCTACACCTCATTCCACACATCATTCCACACATCATTCAACACATCATTCCACACATTATTCTACACTTCATTCCACACATCATTCCACACATCATTCCACAGATCAGTCCATACCGCATTCCACACTTAATTCCACACATCATTCCACACATCATTCCACACATCATTCTATACATCATTCCACACATCATTCCACACATCATTCCACACATCATTCCACACATCATTCCACACATCATTCCACACATCATTCCACACCTCATTCCACACATCATTCCACACATCATTCCAAACCTCATTCCACACATCATTCCGCACGTCATTCCATACATCATTCCACAAATCATTCCACACAGCATTCCACACATCATTCCACACTGCATTCCACACATCATTGCACACTACATTCCACGCATCATTCCACACCTCATGCCGCACACCATTCCACATCTCTTTCCACACATCATTCCACACATCTTTCAACACATCATTCAACACATCATTCCACACATCATACTACACATCATTCCACACATCATTCCACACCTCATCCACACCTCATTCCACACATCATTCCACACCTCATTCCACAAATCATTCCACACATCATTCCACACATCATTCCAAACATCATGCCACATCATTCCACACATCATTACAGATTTCATTCGACACATCATTCCACATATCATTCAATAAATCATTCCACACATCATTCCACACATCATTTCAAACATAATTCCACACATCATTCCACAAATCATTCAATTCACCTATCGACATATCATTACACACAACAATCAACACATCATTCCAAACATCATTCCACACCTCATTCCATACCACGTTCCACACATCATTCCACACATCATTCAATACATCATTCCACACATTATTCCAAACATCATTCCACACCTCATTCCACACCTCATTTCACACCTCATTCCACATATCATTCCACGCATCATTCCACGCATCATTCCACGCATCATTCCACACATCATTCCACACATCATTCCAAACATCATTCCACACCTCATTCCACACCTCATTCCACACATCATTGGCACATCATTCCACACCTCATTCCACACATCAATCCACACGTCATTCTACACATGATTCCACACATGATTCCACAACTCATTCCACACATCATTCCACACATCATTCCACACATCATTCCACACATCATTCCACACCATATTCCACACCTCATTCCACACATAATTTCAAACATCATTACATACGTCATTCCACACATCATTCCACACATCACTCCATACATCATTCCACACATCATTCCACACCTCAATCCACACATCATTCCACACCTCATTCTACACCTCATTCCACACATCATTCCACACATCATTCAACACATCATTCCACACGTTATTCTACACTTCATTCCACACATCATTCCACACATCATTCCACACATCATTCTACACCTCATTCCACACATAATTTCAAACATCATTACATACGTCATTCCACACATCATTCCTGACATCATTCCTTACATCATTCCACACATCATTCCACACCTCATTCCACACATCATTCCACACCTCACTCTACACCTCATTCCACACCATTCCACACATCATTCAACACATCATTCCACACGTTATTCTACACTTCATTCCACACATCATTCCACACATCATTCCACACATCATTCCACACTTAATTTCACACATCAATCCTCACCGCATTCCACACATCATTCCACACATCATTCAATACAACATTCTATACATCATTCCACATATCATTCCACACATCATTCCACACATCATTCCACACAACATTCCACACATCATTCCACACATCATTCCACACATCATTCTACACATCATTCCACACATCATTCCACACCACATTCCACACATCATTCCACACATCATTCCACACCTCATTCCACACATCATTCCGCACGTCATTCCATACATCATTCCACAAATCATTCCACACAGCATTCCACACATCATTCCACACAGCATTCCACACATCATTGCACACTACATTCCACGCATCGTTCCACACCTCATGCCACACACCATTCCACACATCATTCAATATAACTTTCTATATATCATTCCACATATCATTCCACACATCATTCCACACATAATTTCAAACATCATTACATACGTCATTCCACACTTCATTCCACAGATCATTCCACACCTCATTCCACACATCATTCCACACTTAATTTCTCACATCATTCCACACATCATTCCACACATCATTCCACACATCATTCCACACATCATTCCACACCTCATTCCACACATCATTCCACACATCATTCCACACATTATTCTACAATTCATTCCACACATCATTCCACACATCATTCCACACATCATTCCACACATCATTCCAAACATCATTCCATACATCATTCAATACATCATTCCACATATCATTCCACACAACATGCCACGCATCATTCCACACCTCATTCCACGCATCATTCCATAACATTCCACACATCATTCCTCACATCAATCCACACATCATGCCACACGTTATTCCACACATCATTCCAAACATCATTCCACACCTCATTCTCCACAGCATTCCATAACATTCCACACCTCATTCCACAACTCATTCCACACATCATTCCACAAATCATTCCACACATCATTGCACACATCTTTCCACACACCATTCCAAACCACATTCCGCACCTCATTCCACACAACATTCCAAACATCATTACGTACGTCATTACACACATCATTCCACAACTCATTCCACACATCATTCCACACCTCATTGCACAACTCATTCCACACATCATTCCACACCTCATTCCACAACTCCTTCACACATTATTCCACACTTCAATCCACAACTCATTCCACACATCATTCCAAACATCATTACACACATCTTTTCACACATCATTCCACACTTCATTCCACACATCATTCCACACATCATTCCACACATCATTCCACACATCATTCCACACATCAGTCCATACCGCATTCCACACTTAATTCCACACATCATTCCACACATCATTCCACACATCATTCCAAACATCATTCCACGTAACATTCCACACATCATTACAGATATCATTCGACACATCATTCCACACATAATTCCAGAACGCATTCGGCACATCATTCCGCACATCATTCCACACATCATTCCAGATATCATTCGACACATCATTCCACACCTCATTCCACAACTCATTCCACAAATCATTCCACACATCATTCCACACATCATTCCACAACATTCCACACATCATTCCACACATCATTCCACACATCATTCCACACATCATTCCACACATCATTCCACACATCATTCCACACCATATTCCACACCTCATTCCACACATAATTTCAAACATCATTACATACGTCATTCCACTCATCATTCCACACATCATTCCATATATCATTCCACACATCATTCCACACCTCATTCCACACATCATTCCACACCTCATTCTACACCTCATTCCAAACATCATTCCACACATCATTCAACACATCATTCCACACATTTTTCTACCCTTCATTCCACACATCATTCCACACATCATTCCACACATCATTCCACACATCAGTCCATACCGCATTCCACACGTAATTCCACACATCATTCCACACATCATTCCACACATCATTCTATACATCATTCCACATATCATTCCACACATCATTCCACACATCATTCCACACATCATTCCACACATCATTCCACACATCATTCCACACCTCATTCCACACATCATTCCAAACATCATTCCACACCTCATTCCACACATCATTCCGCACGTCATTCCATACATCATTCCACCAATCATTCCACACAGCATTCCACACATCATTCCACACTGCATTCCACACATCATTGCACACTACATTCCACGCATCATTCCACACCTCATGCCACACACCATTCCACATCTCTTTCCACACATCATTCCACACATCTTTCCACACATCATTCAACACATCATTGCACACATCATACTACACATCATTCCACACATCATTCCACACCTCATTTCACACCTCATTCCACACATCACTCCACACCTCATTCCACAAATCATTCCACACATCATTCCACACATCATTCCAAACATCATGCCACATCATTCCACACATCATTACAGATTTCATTCGACACATCATTCCACATATCAATCAATAAATCATTCCACACATCATTCCACACATCATTTCAAACATCATTCCACACATCATTCCACAAATCATTCAATTCACCTATCGACATATCATTACACACAACAATCAACACATCATTCCAAACATCATTGCACACCTCATTCCATACCACGTTCCACACATCATTCCACACATCATTCAATACATCATTCCACACATCATTCCAAACATCATTCCACACCTCATTCCACACCTCATTCCACACCTCTTTCCACATATCATTCCACGCATCATTCCACGCATCATTCCACGCATCATTCGACGCATCATTCCACACATCATTCCACACATCATTCCAAACATCATTCCACACCTCATTCCACACCTCATTCCACACATCATTGACACATCATTCCACACCTCATTCTACACCTCATTCCATACATCATTCCACACATCATTCAACACATCATTCCACACGTTATTCTACACTTCATTCCACACATCATTCCACACATCATTCCACACATCAGTCCATACCGCATTCCACACTTAATTCCACACATCATTCCACACATCATTCCACACATCATTCTATACATCATTCCACACATCATTCCACACATCATTCCACACATCATTCCACACATCATTCCACACATCATTCCACACATCATTCCACACCTCATTCCACACATCATTCCACACATCATTCCACACCTCATTCCACACATCATTCCGCACGTCATTCCATACATCATTCCACAAATCATTCCACACAGCATTCCACACATCATTCCACACTGCATTCCACACATCATTGCACACTACATTCCACGCATCATTCCACACCTCATGCCGCACAACATTCCACATCTCTTTCCACACATCATTCCACACATCTTTCAACACATCATTCAACACATCATTCCACACATCATACTACACATCATTCCACACATCATTCCACACCTCATTCCACACCTCATTCCACACATCATTCCACACCTCATTCCACAAATCATTCCACACATCATTCCACACATCATTCCAAACATCATGCCACATCATTCCACACATCATTACAGATTTCATTCGACACATCATTCCACATATCATTCAATAAATCATTCCACACATCATTCCACACATCATTTCAAACATAATTCCACACATCATTCCACAAATCATTCAATTCACCTATCGACATATCATTACACACAACAATCAACACATCATTCCAAACATCATTCCACACCTCATTCCATACCACGTTCCACACATCATTCCACACATCATTCAATACATCATTCCACACATCATTCCAAACATCATTCCACACCTCATTCCACACCTCATTTCACACCTCATTCCACATATCATTCCACGCATCATTCCACGCATCATTCCACGCATCATTCCACACATCATTCCACACATCATTCCAAACATCATTCCACACCTCATTCCACACCTCATTCCACACATCATTGACACATCATTCCACACCTCATTCCACACATCAATCCACACGTCATTCTACACATGATTCCACACATGATTCCACAACTCATTCCACACATCATTCCACACATCATTCCACACATCATTCCACACATCATTCCACACCATATTCCACACCTCATTCCACACATCATTCCACACGTTATTCTACACTTCATTCCACACATCATTCCACACTTCATTCCACACATCATTCCACACTTAATTTCACACATCAATCCTCACCGCATTCCACACATCATTCCACACATCATTCAATACAACATTCTATATATCATTCCACATATCATTCCACACATCATTCCACACATCATTCCACACAACATTCCACACATCATTCCACACATCATTCCACACATCATTCTACACATCATTCCACACATCATTCCACACCACATTCCACACATCATTCCACACATCATTCCACACCTCATTCCACACATCATTCCGCAAGTCATTCCATACATCATTCCACAAATCATTCCACACAGCATTCCACACATCATTCCACACAGCATTCCACACATCATTGCACACTACATTCCACGCATCGTTCCACACCTCATGCCACACACCATTCCACACATCATTCAATATAACTTTCTATATATCATTCCACATATCATTCCACACATCATTCCACACATAATTTCAAACATCATTACATACGTCATTCCACACATCATTCCACACATCATTCCATACATCATTCCACACATCATTCAACACCTCATTCCACACGTTATTCGACACTTCATTCCACACATCATTCCACACATCATTCCACACATCATTCCACACTTAATTTCACACATCAATCCTCACCGCATTTCACACATCATTCCACACATCATTCAATACAACATTCTATACATCATTCCACATATCATTCCACACATTATTCCACACATCATTCCACACAACATTCCACACAACATTCCACACATCTTTCGACACATCTTTCAACACATCATTCCACACATCATACTACACATCATTCCACACATCATTCCACACCTCATTCCACACCTCATTCCACACATCATTCCAAACCTCATTCCACAAATCATTCCACACATCATTCAACACATCATTCCAAACATCATGCCACATCATTCCACACATCATTACACACATCATTCCAGATTTCATTCGACACATCATTCAACAGATCATTCAATACATCATTCCACACATCATTCCACACATCATTTCAAACATCATTCCACACACCATTCCACAAATCATTCAATTCACCTATCGACATATCATTACACACAACAATCCACACATCATGCCACACATCAATCCACACATCATTCCAAACATCATTCGACGCATCATTCCACACATCGTTCCACACATCATTCCAAACATCATTCCACACCTCATTCCACACCTCATTCCACACATTATTCCACACATCAGTCCATACCTCATTCCACACCACATTCCACACCTCATTCCACACCTCATTCCACATCTCATTCCACACCTCATTCCACACATCATTCCACACATCATTCCACATATCATTCCAAACATCATTCCAAACATCATTCCGCACCTCATTCCACATAACATTCCACACATCATTCCACACTTAATTTCACACCTCATTCCACAACTCATTCCACACATCATTCCACACATCATTCCACACATCATTCCACAATATTCCACACATCATTCCACACATCATTCCTCACATCAGTCCATACCTCATTTCTCATAACATTCCACACATCATTCCAAACCTGATTCCACATCTCATTCCACACATCATTCCACACATCATTCCACACGTCATTACACACATCTTTGACAACTCATTCCACACATCATTCCACACATCATTCCACACATCATTCCACAATATTCCACACATCATTCCACACATCATTCCTCACATCAGTCCATACCTCATTTCTCATAACATTCCACACATCATTCCAAACCTGATTCCACATCTCATTCCACACATCATTCCACACATCATTCCACACGTCATTACACACATCTTTGACACATCATTCCACACCTCATTCCACACATCATTCCACACATCATTCCTCACATAAGTCCATAACTCATTCCACATAACATTCCACACCTCATTCCACACCTCAATCCACAACTCATTCCACACATCATTCCACACATCATTCCACACATCATTCCACAACTATCCACACATCATTCCACACATCATTCCTCACATCAGTCCATACCTCATTCCACATAACATTCCACACATCATTCCACACCTCATTCCACACATCATTCCACACATCATTCCACACATCATTGACACATCATTCCACACCTCATTCCACACATCATGCCACACGTCATTCTACACATCCTTCCACACATGATTCCACAACTCATTCCACACATCATTCCACACATCATTCCACACATCATTCCACACATCATTCCACACATCATTCCACACATCATTCCACACCATATTCCACACCTCATTCCACACATAATTTCAAACATCATTACATACGTCATTCTACACATCATTCCACACATGATTCCACAACTCATTCCACACATCATTCCACACATCATTACACACATCATTCCATACATCATTCCACACATCATTGACACATCATTCCACACCTCATTCCAAACATCATTCCACAAGTCATTCTACACATCATTCCACACATGATTCCACAACTCATTCCACACATCATTCCACACATCATTGACACATCATTCCACACCTCATTCCACACATCATTCCACACGTCATTCTACACATCATTCCACACATGATTCCACAACTCATTCCACACATCATTCCACACATCATTCCACACATCATTCCACACATCGTTCCACAACTATCCACACATCATTCCACACATCATTCCTCACATCAGTCCATACCTCATTCCACATAACATTCCACACATCATTCCACACCTCATTCCACAACTCATTCCACACATCATTACACACATCATTCCACACATCATTCCACACCTCATTGCACACATCATTCCACACGTCATTCTACACATCATTCCACACATGATTCCACAACTCATTCCAAACATCATTCCACACATCATTCCACACATCATTCCACACATCATTCCAAACATCATTCCACACATCATTCCCGGATATAAAAGGGGTCAGAGGGTCTAGTAAGGAAGAGGAACTGAGGGAAATCTTTATTAGTCGGGAAATTGTGTTGGGGAAATTGATGGGATTGAAGGCAGATAAATCCCCAGGGCCTGATGGCCTGCATCCTAGAGTACTTAAGGAGGTGGCCTTGGAAATAGCGGATGCATTGACAGTCATTTTCCAACATTCCATTGACTCTGGATCAGTTCTTATGGAGTGGCGGGTAGCCAATGTAACCCCACTTTTTAAAAAAGGAGGGAGAGAGAAAACAGGGAATTATAGACCGGTCAGCCTGACCTCAGTAGTGGGTAAAATGATGGAATCAATTATTAAGGATGTCATAGCAGTGCATCTGGAAAATGGTGACATGATAGGTCCAAGTCAGCATGGATTTGTGAAAGGGAAATCATGCTTGACAAATCTTCTGGAATTTTTTGAGGATGTTTCCAGTAAAGTGGACAAAGGAGAACCAGTTGATGTGGTATATTTGGACTTTCAGAAGGCTTTCGACAAGGTCCCACACAAGAGATTAATGTGCAAAGTTAAAGCACATGGGATTGGGGGTAGTGTGCTGACGTGGATTGAGAACTGGTTGTCAGACAGGAAGCAAAGAGTAGGAGTAAACGGGTACTTTTCAGAATGGCAGGCAGTGACTAGTGGAGTGCCGCAAGGTTCTGTGCTGGGGCCCCAGCTGTTTACATTGTACATTAATGATTTAGACGAGGGGATTAAATGCAGTATCTCCAAATTTGCGGATGATACTAAGTTGGGTGGCAGTGTGAGCTGCGAGGAGGATGCTATTAGGCTGCAGAGTGACTTGGATAGGTTAGGTGAGTGGGCAAATGCATGGCAGATGAAGTATAATGTGGATAAATGTGAGGTTATCCACTTTGGTGGTAAAAACAGAGAGACAGACTATTATCTGAATGGTGACAGATTAGGAAAAGGGAAGGTGCAACGAGACCTGGGTGTCATGGTACATCAGTCATTGAAGGTTGGCATGCAGGTACAGCAGGCGGTTAAGAAAGCAAATGGCATGTTGGCCTTCATAGCGAGGGGATTTGAATACAGGGGCAGGGAGGTGTTGCTACAGTTGTACAGGGCCTTGGTGAGGCCACACCTGGAGTATTGTGTACAGTTTTGGTCTCCTAACTTGAGGAAGGACATTCTTGCTATTGAGGGAGTGCAGCGAAGGTTCACCAGACTGATTCCCGGGATGGCGGGACTGACCTATCAAGAAAGATTGGATCAATTGGGCTTGTATTCACTGGAGTTCAGAAGAATGAGAGGGGACCTCATAGAAACGTTTAAAATTCTGACGGGTTTAGACAGGTTAGATGCAGAAAGAATGTTCCCAATGTTGGGGAAGTCCAGAACCAGGGGTCACAGTCTGAGGATAAGGGGTAAGCCATTTAGGACCGAGATGAGGAGAAACTTCTTCACCCAGAGAGTGGTGAACCTGTGGAATTCTCTACCACAGAAAGTAGTTGAGGCCAATTCACTACATATATTCAAAAGGGAGTTAGATGAAGTCCTTACTACTCGGGGGATCAAGGGTTATGGCGAGAAAGCAGGAAGGGGGTACTGAAGTTTCATGTTCAGCCATGAACTCATTGAATGGCGGTGCAGGCTAGAAGGGCTGAATGGCCTGCTCCTGCACCTATTTTCTATGTTTCTATGTTTCTATTCCACACCTTATTCCACACCTCATTCTACACCTCATTCTACACATCATTCCACACATCATTCAACACATCATTCCACACATCAATCCACACATCATGCTTCACGTTATTCCACACATCATTCCAAACATCATTCCACACCTCATTCTCCACAACATTCCATAACATTCCACACATCATTCCACAACTCATTCCACACATCATTCCACAAATCATTCCACACATCATTCCACACATCATTCCACACATCATTCCACACATCATTCCACACATCATTCCATACATCATTCAATACATCATTGCACATATCATTCCACACCTCATTCCACACCTCATTCCAAACATCATTCCACACCTCATTCCACAAATCATTCCACACATCATTCCACACATCATTCCACACATCATTCCAAACATCATGCCACATCATTCCACACCTCATTCCACACATAATTTCAAACATCATGCCACATCATCCCACACATCATTCCACACATCATTCCAGATATCATTCGACACATCATTCCACACATCATTCCACACATCATTCCAAACATCATTCCACAACATTCCACACATCATTCCACACATCATTCCTCACATCAGTCCATACCTCATTCCACAACTCATTCCACACATCATTCCACACATCATTCCACACATCATTCCACACATCATTCCACACTTCCTTCCACACCATATTCCAAACCTCATTCCACACATCATTCCACACATCATTCCACACATCATTCAACACATCATTCCGCACATCATTCCACACATCATTCCACACCTAATTCCACACATCATTCCACACCTCATTCCACACATCATTCCACACATCATTCCACACATCATTCAACACATCATTCCGCACATCATTCCACACATAATTCAATACATCATTCCACATCATTCCACACAACATGCCACGCATCATTCCACACCTCACTCCACGCATCATTCCATAACATTCCACACATCATTCCTCACATCAATCCGCACATCATGCCACACGTTATCCCACACCTCATTCTCAACAACATTCCATAACATTCCACACCTCATTCCACAACTCATTCCACACATCATTCCACAAATCATTCTACAAATCATTCCACACATCATTCCACACATCATTCCAAACCACATTCCGCACCTCATTCCACACATCATTAAAAACATCATTACGTACGTCATTACACACATCATTCCACACATCATTCCACAACTCATTCCACACATCATTCCACACCTCATTGCACAACTCATTCCACACATCATTCCACACCTCATTCCACAACTCATTCACACATCATTCCACAGTTCAATCCACAAATCATTCCACACATCATTCCACACATCATCCCACACATCTTTCCACACATCATTCCACACATCATTCCACACTTCATTCCACACATCATTCCACACTTCATTCCACACATCATTCCACACATCATTCCACACATCATTCCAAACATCATTCGACGTAACATTCCACACATCATTCCAGATATCATTCCACACATCATTCCACACATAATTCCAGAACGCATTCGGCACATCATTCCGCACATCATTCCACACATCATTCCACACATCATTCCACACATCATTCAACTACATTCCACACATCATTCCACACATCATTCCTCACATCAGTCCATACCTCAGTTCTCATAACATTCCACACATCATTCCTCACATCAGTCCATACCTCAGTTCTCATAACATTCCACACATCATTCCACACCTCATTCCACAACTCATTCCACATATCATTCCACACATCATTCCACACATCATTCCACACATCATTGACACATCATTCCACACCTCATTCCACACATCATTCCACACATGATTCCACAACTCATTCCACACATCATTCCACACATCATTCCACACATCATTCCACATATCATTCCACACCATATTCCACACCTCATTCCAAACATAATTTCAAACATAATTTCATACGTCATTCCACACATCATTCCACAAATCATACCACACATCATTCCAAACATCATTCCACACATCATTCCACACATCATTCCAATCATAATTACACACCTCATTCTACACCTCATTCCACACATCATTCCACACTTCATTCCACACATCATTCCACACATCATTCCACACATCATTCCAAACATCATTCACACATCATTCCACACATCGATCCTCACATCATTACTCATATGATTCCACACATCATCCCACACATCATTCCAAACATCATTCCACATATCATTCCACTCCTCACTCCGCACCTCATTCCACACATAATTCCAAACATCATTTCATATATCATTCCACACAGCATTCCACACATCATTACCACACAGCATTCCACACATCATTCCAAACATCATTCCACATAACATTCGACACATCATTCCACACATCAATCCAAATATCATTCGACACATCATTAACACATAATTCCAGAAAGCATTCGACACATCATTCCGCACATCATTCCACACATTATTCCAGATATCATTCGACACATCATTCCACACATCATTCCACACATCATTCCAAACATCATTCCACAACATTCCACACATCATTCCACACATCATTCCTCACATCTGTCCATACCTCATTCCACATAAAATTCCACACATCATTCCACACCTCATTCCACAACTCATTCATCACATCATTCCACACTTCATTCAACACCATATTCCACACCTCATTCCACACATAATTTCAAACATCATTACATACGACATTCCACACATCATTCCACACATCATTCCACACATCATTCCAAACATCATTCCACACATCATTCCACACCTAATTCCATACATCATTCCACACCTCTTTCCACACCGCATTCCACACATCATTCCACGCATCATTTCACACATCATTCAACACATCATTCCACACATTATTCTACACTTCATTCCACACATCATTCAACACATCATTCCACACATCATTCCACACAACATTCCAAACATCATTCCATACATCATTCCACACATCATTCAATACATCATTCCACATATCATTCAACACAACATGCCGTGCATCATTCCACACCTCATTCCACGTATCATTCCTAAACATTCCACACATCATTCCTCACATCAATCCACACATCATGCCACACGTTATTCCACACATCATTCCAAACATCATTTCACATCTCATTCTCCACAACATTCCATAACATTCCACACCTCATTCCACAACTCATTCCACACATCATTCTACAAATCATTCCACACATCATTCCACACACCATTCCAAACCACATTCCGCACGTCATTCCACACATCATTCCAAACATCATTACTTACGTCATTACACACATCATTCCACACATCATTCCACAACTCATTCCACACATCATTCCACACCTCATTGCATAACTCATTCCAAACATCATTCCACACCTCATTCCACAACTCATTCACACATCATTCCACACATCAATCCTCAACTCATTCCACACATCATTCCACACATCATTCCAAACATCTTTCCACACATCTTCCACACATCATTCCACACTTCATTCCACACATCATTCCACACATCATTCCACACATCATTCCACACATCAGTCCACACCGCATTCCACACTTCATTCCACACATCATTCCACACTTCATTCCACACATCATTCCACACATCATTCCACACATCATTCCAAACATCATTCCACGTAACATTCCACACATCATTCCAGATATCATTTGACACATCATTCCACACATAATTCCAGAACGCATTCGGCACATCATTCCGCACATCATTCCACACATCATTCCACACATCATTCCACACATCATTCAACAACATTCCACACATCATTCCACACATCATTCCTCACATCAGTCCATACCTCATTCCACATAACATTCCACACAACATTCCACACCTCTCATTCCACAACTCATTCCACAAATCATTCCACACATCATTCCACAAATCATTCCACAACATTCCACATATCATTCCACACATCATTCCTCACATCAGTCCATACCTCATTTCTCATAACATTCCACACATCATTCCACACCTCATTCCACAAATCATTCCACACGTCATTCTACACATCATTCCACACATGATTCCACAACTCATTCCACACATCATTCCACACATCATTCCACACATCATTCCACACATCATTCCACACCATATTCCACACCTCATTCCACACATAATTTCAAACATCATTACATACGTCATTCCACACATCATTCCACACATCATTCCACACATCATTCCAAACATCATTCCACACATCATTCCACACCTCATTCCACACATCATTCCAAACCTCATTCTACACCTCATTCCACACATCATTCCACACATCATTCAACACATCATTCCACACATTATTCTACACTTCATTCCACACATCATTCAACACATCATTCCACACATCATTCCACACTTAATTTCACACATCATTCCTCACCTCATTCCACACATCATTCCACACATCATTCAATACATCATTCAATACATCATTCCACATAACATTCCACACATTATTCCACACATCATTCCACACATCATTCCACACATCATTCCACACATCACTGCACAAGGCATTCCACGCATCATTCCACACATCATTCCACACCGCATTCCACACATCATTCCACACATCACTGCACATATCATTCCACAAAGCATTCCAAATATCATTCCACACATCATTCCAAACATCATTCCACACATTATTCCATACATCATTACACCCATCATTCCACGCATCATTCCACACATCATTCCACACATCATTCCAAATATCATTCCACACCTCATTCCACACCTCATTCCACACATCATTTTCACACATCAGTCCATACCTCATTCCACACCTCATTCCACACCTCATTCCACACCTCATTCCACACATCATTCCACACAACATTCCACACATGATTGCATACATCATTCCAAACATCATTCCAAACATCATACCGCACCTCATTCCACATAACATTCCACACATCATTCCACACTTAAATTCACACCTCATTCCACAACTCATTCCACATCATTCCACACATCATTCCACACATCATTCCACAACATTCCACACATCCTTCTACACATCATTCCTCACATCAGTCCATAACTCATTTCTCATAACATTCCACACATCATTCCACACCTCATTCCACAACTCATTCCACACATCATTCCACACACGATTCCACACATCATTCCACACATCATTGACACATCAATCCATACCTCATTCCACACATTATTCCACACATCATTCCTCACCATATTCCACACCTGATTCCACACATAATGTCAAACATCATTACATACGTCATTCCACACATCATTCCACACATCATTCCACACATCATTCCAAACATCATTCCACACATCATTCCACACATCATTCCACACATCATTCCAAACATCAATCCACACATCATTCCACACCTCATTCCACACATCATTCCACACCTCATTCTACACCTCATTCCAAACATCATTCCACACATCATTCCACACGTCATTCCACACATCATTCCAAACATCATTCCACACATCATTCCACACATCATTCCACACATTATTCCACACCTCATTCCACACATCATTCCACACCTCATTCTACACCTCATTCCAAACATCATTCCACACATTATTCCTTACCTAATTCCACACCTCATTCCACCCATCATTCCACGCATCCTTCCACACCATATACCACACCTCATTGCACACATAATTCCAAACATCATTACATACATTATTCCACACGTCATTCCACACATCATTCCATTTATCATTCCACACATCATTCCACAACTCATTCCACACATCATTCCACGCATCATTCCACACATCTTTCACACATAATTCCACACATCATTCCACACTTCATTCCACACATCATTCCACACTTCATTCCACACATCATTCCACAGATCATTCCACACATCATTCCACACATCAGTCCATACCGCATTCCACACCTCATTCCACACATCATTCCACACATCATTCCACACATCATTCCAAACATCATTCCACTTAACATTCCACACATCATTCCAGATAACATTCGATACATCATTCCACACATAATTCCAGAAAGCATTCGACACATCATTCCGCACATCATTCCTCACATCATTCCAGATATCATTCGACACATCATTCCACACATCATTCCACACATCATTCCACACATCATTCAACAACATTCCACACATCATTCCACACATCATTGACACATCATTCCACACCTCATTCCACACATCATTCCACACGTCATTCCACACATCATTCCACACATCATTCCACACAGGATTCCACAACTCATTCCACACATCATTCCACACCATATTCCACACCTCATTCCACACATAATTTCAAACATCATTACATACGTCATTCCACACCTCATTCCACACATCATTCCACACCTCATTCTACACCTCATTCTACACATCATTCCACACATCATTCAAAACATCATTCCACACATTATTCTACACTTCATTCCACACATCATTCCACAAATCATTCAATACATCATTCCACATATCATTCCACACAACATGCCACGCATAATTCCACACCTCATTCCACGCATCATTCCTCACATCAATCCACAAATCATGCCACACATTATTCCATACATCATTCCAAACATCATTCCAATCCTCATTCCACACAACATTCCAATACACATTCCACACCTCATTCCACAACTCATTCCACACATCATTCCACAACTCATTCCACACATCATTCCACACATCATTCCACACACAATTCCAAATCACATTCCGCACCTCATTCCACACATAATTCCAAACATCATTACATACATCATTACACACATCATTCCTCACATAAGTCCACAACTCATTCCACATAACATTCCACACCTCATTCCACACCTCAATCCACAACTCATTCCACACATCATTCCACACATCATTCCACACATCATTCCACAACTATCCACACATCATTCCACACATCATTCCTCACATCAGTCCATACCTCATTCCACATAACATTCCACACATCATTCCACACCTCATTCCACAACTCATTCCACACATCATTACACACATCATTCCACACATCATTCCACACATCATTGACACATCATTCCACACCTCATTCCACACATCATGCCACACGTCATTCTACACATCCTTCCACACATGATTCCACAACTCATTCCACACATCATTCCACACATCATTCCACACATCATTCCACACATCATTCCACACATCATTCCACACGTCATTCTACCCATCATTCCACAC
Source organism: Pristiophorus japonicus (assembly GCF_044704955.1). Taxonomy (NCBI): domain Eukaryota; kingdom Metazoa; phylum Chordata; class Chondrichthyes; family Pristiophoridae; genus Pristiophorus; species Pristiophorus japonicus. The sequence goes on from NW_027254426.1 coordinate 677,713, forward strand.
ATGATTCCACAACTCATTCCACACATCATTCCACACATCATTACACACATCATTCCACACATCATTCCACACATCATTGACACATCATTCCACACCTCATTCCAAACATCATTCCACACGTCATTCTACACATCATTCCACACATGATTCCACAACTCATTCCACACATCATTCCACACATCATTGACACATCATTCCACACCTCATTCCACACATCATTCAACACGTCATTCTACACATCATTCCACACATGATTCCACAACTCATTCCACACATCATTCCACACATCATTCCACACATCATTCCACACATCATTCCACAACTATCCACACATCATTCCACACATCATTCCTCACATCAGTCCATACCTCATTCCACATAACATTCCACACATCATTCCACACCTCATTCCACAACTCATTCCACACATCATTACACACATCATTCCACACATCATTCCACACATCATTGACACATCATTCCACACCTCATTGCACACATCATTCCACACGTCATTCTACACATCATTCCACACATGATTCCACAACTCATTCCACACATCATTCCACACATCATTCCACACATCATTCCACACATCATTCCAAACATCATTCCACACATCATTCCACACCTTATTCCACACCTCATTCTACACCTCATTCTACACATCATTCCACACATCATTCAACACATCATTCCACACATCAATCCACACATCATGCCACACGTTATTCCACACATCATTCCAAACATCATTCCACACCTCATTCTCCACAACATTCCATAACATTCCACACATGATTCCACAACTCATTCCACACATCATTCCACACATCATTCCAAACATCAATCCACACATCATTCCACACCTCATTCCACACATCATTCCACACCTCATTCTACACCTCATTCCAAACATCATTCCACACATCATTCCACACATCATTCCACACATCATTCCAAACATCATTCCACACATCATTCCACACATCATTCCACACATTATTCCACACCTCATTCCACACATCATTCCACACCTCATTCTACACCTCATTCCAAACATCATTCCACACATTATTCCTTACCTAATTCCACACCTCATTCCACCCATCATTCCACGCATCCTTCCACACCATATACCACACCTCATTGCACACATAATTCCAAACATCATTACATACATTATTCCACACGTCATTCCACACATCATTCCATTTATCATTCCACACATCATTCCACAACTCATTCCACACATCATTCCACGCATCATTCCACACATCTTTCACACATAATTCCACACATCATTCCACACTTCATTCCACACATCATTCCACACTTCATTCCACACATCATTCCACAGATCATTCCACACATCATTCCACACATCAGTCCATACCGCATTCCACACCTCATTCCACACATCATTCCACACATCATTCCACACATCATTCCAAACATCATTCCACTTAACATTCCACACATCATTCCAGATAACATTCGATACATCATTCCACACATAATTCCAGAAAGCATTCGACACATCATTCCGCACATCATTCCACACATCATTCCAGATATCATTCGACACATCATTCCACACATCATTCCACACATCATTCCACACATCATTCAACAACATTCCACACATCATTCCACACATCATTGACACATCATTCCACACCTCATTCCACACATCATTCCACACGTCATTCCACACATCATTCCACACATCATTCCACACAGGATTCCACAACTCATTCCACACATCATTCCACACCATATTCCACACCTCATTCCACACATAATTTCAAACATCATTACATACGTCATTCCACACCTCATTCCACACATCATTCCACACCTCATTCTACACCTCATTCTACACATCATTCCACACATCATTCAAAACATCATTCCACACATTATTCTACACTTCATTCCACACATCATTCCACAAATCATTCAATACATCATTCCACATATCATTCCACACAACATGCCACGCATAATTCCACACCTCATTCCACGCATCATTCCTCACATCAATCCACAAATCATGCCACACATTATTCCATACATCATTCCAAACATCATTCCAATCCTCATTCCACACAACATTCCATCACATTCCACACCTCATTCCACAACTCATTCCACACATCATTCCACAACTCATTCCACACATCATTCCACACATCATTCCACACACAATTCCAAATCACATTCCGCACCTCATTCCACACATAATTCCAAACATCATTACATACATCATTACACACATCATTCCTCACATAAGTCCACAACTCATTCCACATAACATTCCACACCTCATTCCACACCTCAATCCACAACTCATTCCACACATCATTCCACACATCATTCCACACATCATTCCACAACTATCCACACATCATTCCACACATCATTCCTCACATCAGTCCATATCTCATTCCACATAACATTCCACACATCATTCCACACCTCATTCCACAACTCATTCCACACATCATTACACACATCATTCCACACATCATTCCACACATCATTGACACAACATTCCACACCTCATTCCACACATCATGCCACACGTCATTCTACACATCCTTCCACACATGATTCCACAACTCATTCCACACATCATTCCACACATCATTCCACACATCATTCCACACATCATTCCACACATCATTCCACACGTCATTCTACCCATCATTCCACACATGATTCCACAACTCATTCCACACATCATTCCACACATCATTACACACATCATTCCACACATCATTCCACACATCATTGACACATCATTCCACACCTCATTCCAAACATCATTCCACACGTGATTCTACACATCATTCCACACATGATTCCACAACTCATTCCACACATCATTCCACACATCATTGACACATCATTCCACACCTCATTCCACACATCATTCCACACGTCATTCTACACATCATTCCACACATGATTCCACAACTCATTCCACACATCATTCCACACATCATTCCACACATCATTCCACACATCATTCCACAACTATCCACACATCATTCCACACATCATTCCTCACATCAGTCCATACCTCATTCCACATAACATTCCACACATCATTCCACACCTCATTCCACAACTCATTCCACACATCATTACACACATCATTCCACACATCATTCCACACATCATTGACACATCATTCCACACCTCATTGCACACATCATTCCACACGTCATTCTACACATCATTCCACACATGATTCCACAACTCATTCCACACATCATTCCACACATCATTCCACACATCATTCCACACATCATTCCAAACATCATTCCACACATCATTCCACACCTTATTCCACACCTCATTCTACACCTCATTCTACACATCATTCCACACATCATTCAACACATCATTCCACACATCAATCCACACATCATGCCACACGTTATTCCACACATCATTCCAAACATCATTCCACACCTCATTCTCCACAACATTCCATAACATTCCACACATCATTCCACAACTCATTCCACACATCATTCCACAAATCATTCCACACATCATTCCACACATCATTCCACACATCATTCCACACATCATTCCACACATCATTCCATACATCATTCAATACATCATTCCACATATCATTCCACACCTCATTCCACACCTCATTCCACACATCATTCCACACCTCATTCCACAAATCATTCCACACATCATTCCACACATCATTCCACACATCATTCCAAACATCATGCCAAATCATTCCACACCTCATTCCCCACATAATTTCAAACATCATGCCACATCATTCCACACATCATTCCACACATCATTCCAGATATCATTCGACACATCATTCCACACATCATTCCACACATCATTCCAAACATCATTCCACAACATTCCACACATCATTCCACACATCATTCCTCACATCAGTCCATACCTCATTCCACATAAAATTCCACATATCATTCCACACCTCATTCCACAACTCATTCCACACATCATTCCACACGTCATTCCACACATCATTCCACACATCATTCCACACTTCCTTCCACACCATATTCCACACCTCATTCCACACATCATTCCACACATCATTCCACACATCATTCATCACATCATTCCGCACATCATTCCACACATCATTCCACACCTAATTCCACACATCATTCCACACCTCATTCCACACATCATTCCACACATCATTCCACACATCATTCAACACATCATTCCGCACATCATTCCACACATCATTCAATACATCATTCCACATCATTCCACACAACATGCCACGCATCATTCCACACCTCACTCCACGCATCATTCAATAACATTCCACACATCATTCCTCACATCAATCCACACATCATGCCACACGTTATCCCACACATCATTCCAAACATCATTCCACACCTCATTCTCAACAACATTCCATAACATTTCACACCTCATTCCACAACTCATTCCACACATCATTCCACAAATCATTCTACAAATCATTCGAAACATCATTCCACACATCATTCCAAACCACATTCCGCACCTCATTCCACACATCATTAAAAACATCATTACGTACGTCATTACACACATCATTCCACACATCATTCCACAACTCATTCCACACATCATTCCACACATCATTGCACAACTCATTCCACACATCATTCCACACCTCATTCCACAACTCATTCACACATCATTCCACAGATCAATCCACAACTCATTCCACACATCATTCCACACATCATTCCACACATCTTTCCACACATCATTCCACACATCATTCCACACTTCATTCCACACATCATTCCACACATCATTCCACACATCATTCCACACATCATTCCACACATCAGTCCATACCGCATTCCACACTTCATTCCACACATCATTCCACACTTCATTCCACACATCATTCCACACATCATTCCACACATCATTCCAAACATCATTCGACGTAACATCCCACACATCATTCCAGATATCATTCGATACATCATTCCACACATAATTCCAGAACGCATTCGGCACATCATTCCGCACATCATTCCACAGATCATTCCACACATCATTCCACACATCATTCAACTACATTCCACACATCATTCCACACATCATTCCTCACATCAGTCCATACCTCAGTTCTCATAACATTCCACACATCATTCCACACCTCATTCCACAACTCATTCCACATATCATTCCACACATCATTCCACACATCATTCCACACATCAGTGACACATCATTCCACACCTCATTCCACACATCATTCCATACATGATTCCACAACTCATTCCACACATCATTCCACACATCATTCCACACATCATTCCACACCATATTCCACACCTCATTCCAAACATAATTTCAAACATAATTTCATACGTCATTCCACACATCATTCCACAAATCATACCACACATCATTCCAAACATCATTCCACACATCATTCCACACATCATTCCAATCATAATTACACACCTCATTCTACACCTCATTCCACACATCATTCCACAACTCATTCCAAACATCATTCCACACCTCATTCCACACATCATTCCACACTTCATTCCACACATCATTCCACACATCATTCCACACATCATTCCAAACATCATTCACACATCATTCCACACATCGATCCTCACATCATTCCTCATATGATTCCACACATCATCCCACACATCATTCCACAACTCATTCCACACTTCATTCCACACCTCATTGCACAACTCATTCCACACATCATTAAACACCTCATTCCACAACTCATTCACACATCATTCCACACATCAATCCTCAACTCATTCCACACATCATTCCACACATCATTCCACACATCTTTCCACACATCTTCCACACATCATTCCACACTTCATTCCACACATCATTCCACACATCATTCCACACATCATTCCACACAGCATTCCACACATCATTCCACACATCAGTCCACACCGCATTCCACACTTCATTCCACACATCATTCCACACTTCATTCCATACATCATTCCACACATCATTCCACACATCATTCCAAACATAATTCCACGTAACATTCCACACATCATTCCAGATATCATTCGACACATCATTCCACACATAATTCCAGAACGCATTCGGCACATCATTCCGCACATCATTCCACACATCATTCCACACATCATTCCACACATCATTCAACAACATTCCACACATCATGCCACACATCATTCCTCACATCAGTCCATACCTCATTCCACATAACATTCCACACAACATTTCACACCTCTCCTTCCACAACTCATTCCACAAATCATTCCACACATCATTCCACACATCATTCCACAACATTCCACACATCATTCCACACATCATTCCTCACATCAGTCCATACCTCATTTCTCATAAAATTCCACACATCATTCCACACCTCATTCCACAACTCATTCCACACATCATTCCACACACCATTCCACACATCATTTCACACATCATTGACACATCATTCCACACCTCATTCCACACATCATTCCGCACATCATTCCACACATCATTCCAGGTATCATTCCACACATCATTCCACACATCATTCCACACATCATTCCACACATCATTCCACACGTCATTCTACACATCATTCCACACATGATTCCACAACTCATTCCACACTTCATTCCACACATCATTACACACATCATTCCACACATCATTCCACACATCATTGTCACATCATTCCACATCTCATTCCACACATCATTCCACACGTCATTCTACACATCATTCCACACAAGATTCCACAACTCATTCCACACATCATTCCACACATCATTCCACACATCATTCCACACATCATTCCACAACTATCCACACATCATTCCACACATCATTCCTCACATCAGTCCATACCTCATTCCACATAACATTCCACACATCATTCCACACATCATTCCACAACTCATTCCACACATCATTACACATATCATTCCAGACATCATTCCACACATCATTGACACATCATTCCACACCTCATTGCACACATCATTCCACACGTCATTCTACACATCATTCCACACATGATTCCACAACTCATTCCACACATCATTCCACACATCATTCCACACATCATTCCACACATCATTCCAAACATCATTCCACACATCATTCCACACCTTATTCCACACCTCATTCTACACCTCATTCTACACATCATTCCACACATCATTCAACACATCATTCCACACATCAATCCACACATCATGCCACACGTTATTCCACACATCATTCCAAACATCATTCCACACCTCATTCTCCACAACATTCCATAACATTCCACACATCATTCCACACATCATTCCATACATCATTCAATACATCATTCCACATATCATTCCACACCTCATTCCACACATCATTCCACACATCATTCCAAACATAATTCCACGTAACATTCCACACATCATTCCAGATATCATTCGACACATCATTCCACATATAATTCCAGAACACATTCGGCACATCATTCCGCACATCATTCCACACATCATTCCACACATCATTCCACACATCATTCAACAACATTCCACACATCATTCCACACATCATTCCTCACATCAGTCCATACCTCATTCCACATAACATTCCACACAACATTTCACACCTCTCATTCCACAACTCATTCCACAAATCATTCCACACATCATTCCACACATCATTCCACAACATTCCACACATCATTCCACACATCATTCCTCACATCAGTCCATACCTCATTTCTCATAACATTCCACACATCATTCCACACCTCATTCCACAACTCATTCCACACATCATTCCACACATCATTCCACACATCATTTCACACATCATTGACACATCATTCCACACCTCATTCCACACATCATTCCGCACATCATTCCACACATCATTCCAGATATCATTCCACACATCATTCCACACATCATTCCACACATTCTACACATCATTCCACACATGATTCCACACCTCATTCCACACATCATTCCACACATCATTACACACATCATTCCAAACATCATTCCACACATCATTGACACATCATTCCACACCTCATTCCAAACATCGTTCCAAACCTCATTCTACACCACATTCCACACATGATTCCACAACTCATTCCACACATCATTCCACACATCATTGACACATCAATCCACACCTCATTCCACACATCATTCCACACGTCATTCTACACATCATTCCACACATGATTCCACAACTCATTCCACACATCATTCCACACATCATTCAATACATCATTCAATACATCATTCCACATATCATTCCACACATCATTCCACACATCATTCCACACATCATTCCACACATCATTCCACACATCACTGCACACATCATTCCACAAAGCATTCCAAATATCATTCCACACATCATTCCAAACATCATTCCACACATTATTCCATACATCATTACACCCATCATTCCACGCATCATTCCACACATCATTCCACACATCATTCCAAATATCATTCCACACCTCATTCCACACCTCATTCCACACATCATTCCACACATCAGTCCATACCTCATTCCACACCTCATTCCACACCTCATTCCACACCTCATTCCACACATCATTCCACACAACATTCCACACATCATTGCATACATCATTCCAAACATCATTCCAAACATCATTCCGCACCTCATTCCACAGAACATTCCACACATCTTTCCACACTTAAATTCACACCTCATTCCACAACTCATTCCACACATCATTCCACACATCATTCCACACATAATGCCACAACATTCCACACATCCTTCCACACATCATTCCTCACATCAGTCCATAACTCATTTCTCATAACTTTCCACAAATCATTCCACACCTCATTCCACAATTCATTCCACACATCATTCCACACACGATTCCACGCATTATTCCACACATCATTGACACATCATTCCACACCTCATTCCACACATTATTCCACACATCATTCCTCACCATATTCCACACCTCATTCCAAACATAATTTCAAACATCATTACATACGTCATTCCACACATCATTCCACACATCATTCCACACATCATTCCAAACATCATTCCACAATCATTCCACACATCATTCCACACATCATTCCAAACATCATTCCACACGTTATTCCACACCTCATTCCACACATCATTCCACACCTCATTCTACACCTCATTCCAAACATCATTCCACACATTTTTCCTTACCTCATTCCACAACTCATTCCACCCATCATTCCACGCATCCTTCCACACCATATACCACACCTCATTGCACACATAATTCCAAACATCATTACATACATTATTCCACACATCATTCCACACATCATTCCACACATCATTCAACAACATTCCACACATCATTCCACACATCATTCCTCACATCAGTCCATACCTCATTCCACATAACATTCCACACAACATTTCACACTTCTCATTCCACAACTCATTCCACAAATCATTCCACACATTATTCCACACATCATTCCACAACATTCCACACATCATTCCACACATCATTCCTCACATCAGTCCATACCTCATTTCTCATAACATTCCACACATCATTCCACACATCATTCCACACATCATTCCACACATCATTTCACACATCATTGACACATCATTCCACACCTCATTCCACACATCATTCCAACCGTCATTCTACACATCATTCCACACAGGATTCCACAACTCATTCCACACATCATTCCACATATCATTCAACACATCATTCCACACATCATTCCATACCATATTCCATACCTCATTCCACACATAATTTCAAACATCATTACATACGTCATTCCACACATCATTCCACACATCATTCCACACATCATTGCAAACATCATTCCACACATCATTCCACACCTCATTCCACACATCATTCCAAACCTCATTCTACACCACATTCCACACATCATTCCACACATCATTCAACACATCATTCCACACATTATTCTACACTTCATTCCACACATCATTCCACGCATCATTCCACACATCTTTCACACATAATTCCACACATCATTCCACACTTCATTCCACACATCATTCCACACTTTATTCCACACATCATTCCACAGATCATTCCACACATCATTCCACACATCCGTCCATACCGCATTCCACACCTCATTCCACACATCATTCCACACATCATTCCACACATCATTCCAAATATCATTCCACACCTCATTCCACACCTCATTCCACACATCATTCCACACATCAGTCCATACCTCATTCCACACCTCATTCCACACCTCATTCCACACCTCATTCCTCACATCATTCCACACAACATTCCACACATCATTGCATACATCATTCCAAACATCATTCCAAACATCATTCCGCACCTCATTCCACAGAACATTCCACACATCTTTCCACACTTAAATTCACACCTCATTCCACAACTCATTCCACACATCATTCCACACATCATTCCACACATCATTCCACAACATTCCACACATCCTTCCACACATCATTCCTCACATCAGTCCATAACTCATTTCTCATAACTTTCCACAAATCATTCCACACCTCATTCCACAATTCATTCCACACATCATTCCACACACGATTCCACGCATTATTCCACACATCATTGACACATCATTCCACACCTCATTCCACACATTATTCCACACATCATTCCTCACCATATTCCACACCTCATTCCAAACATAATTTCAAACATCATTACATACGTCATTCCACACATCATTCCACACATCATTCCACACATCATTCCAAACATCATTCCACAATTATTCCACACATCATTCCACACATCATTCCAAACATCATTCCACACGTTATTCCACACCTCATTCCACACATCATTCCACACCTCATTCTACACCTCATTCCAAACATCATTCCACACATTATTCCTTACCTCATTCCACAACTCATTCCACCCATCATTCCACGCATCCTTCCACACCATATACCACACCTCATTGCACACATAATTCCAAACATCATTACATACATTATTCCACACATCATTCCACACATCATTCCACACATCATTCAACAACATTCCACACATCATTCCACACATCATTCCTCACATCAGTCCATACCTCATTCCACATAACATTCCACACAACATTTCACACCTCTCATTCCACAACTCATTCCACAAATCATTCCACACATTATTCCACACATCATTCCACAACATTCCACACATCATTCCACACATCATTCCTCACATCAGTCCATACCTCATTTCTCATAACATTCCACACATCATTCCACACATCATTCCACACATCATTCCACACATCATTTCACACATCATTGACACATCATTCCACACCTCATTCCACACATCATTCCAACCGTCATTCTACACATCATTCCACACATGATTCCACAACTCATTCCACACATCATTCCACACATCATTCAACACATCATTCCACACATCATTCCATACCATATTCCATACCTCATTCCACACATAATTTCAAACATCATTACATACGTCATTCCACACATCATTCCACACATCATTCCACACATCATTCCAAACATCATTCCACACATTATTCCACACCTCATTCCACACATCATTCCAAACCTCATTGTACACCACATTCCACACATCATTCCACACATCATTCAACACATCATTCCACACATTATTCTACACTTCATTCCACACATCATTCCACGCATCATTCCACACATCTTTCACACATAATTCCACACATCATTCCACACTTCATTCCACACATCATTCCACACTTTATTCCACACATCATTCCACAGATCATTCCACACATCATTCCACACATCCGTCCATACCGCATTCCACACCTCATTCCACACATCATTCAACACATCATTCCACACATCATTCCACACATCATTCCACTTAACATTCCACACATCATTCCAGATAACATTCGATACATCATTCCACACATAATTCTAGAAAGCATTCGACACATCATTCCGCACATCAGTCCATACCGCATTCCACACCTCATTCCACACATCATTCCACACATCATTCCACACATCATTCCAAACATCATTCCACTTAACATTCCACACATCATTCCAGATAACATTCGATACATCATTCCACACATCATTCCAGATATCATTCGACACATCATTCCACACATCATTCCACACATCATTCCACACATCATTCAACAACATTCCACACATCATTCCACATATCATTCCTCACATCATTCCACACTTCATTCCACACATCATTCCACACATCATTCCACAAGGCATTCCACGCATCATTCCACACATCATTCCACACATCATTCCACAACTATCCACACATCATTCCACACATCATTCCTCACATCAGTACATACCTCATTCCACATAACATTCCACTCATCATTCCACACCTCATTCCACAACTGATTCCACACATCATTACACACAACATTCCACACATCATTCCACACATCATTGACACATCATTCCACACCTCATTCCACACATCATTCCACACGTTATTCCCCACATCATTCCACACATCATTCCATACAGGATTCCACAACACATTCCACACATCATTCCACACATCATTCCACACCTCATTCCACACATCATTCCACACCATATTCCACACCTCATTCCACACATAATTTCAAACATCATTACATACGTCATTCCACACCTCATTCCACACATCATTCCACACCTCATTCTACACCTCATTCTACACATCATTCCACAAATCATTCAATACATCATTCCACATATCATTCCACACAACATGCCACGCATAATTCCACACCTCATTCCACGCATCATTCCTCACATCAATCCACAAATCATGCCACACATTATTCCATACATCATTCCAAACATCATTCCACTCCTCATTCCACACAACATTCCAACACATTCCACACCTCATTCCACAACTCATTCCACACAGCATTCCACAAATCATTCCACACATCATTCCACACATCATTCCAATCATAATTACACACCTCATTCTACACCTCATTCCACACATCATTCCACAACTCATTCCAAACATCATTCCACACCTCATTCCACACATCATTCCACACTTCATTCCACACATCATTCCACACGTCATTCCACACATCATTCCAAACATCATTCACACATCATTCCACACATCGATCCTCACATCATTCCTCATATGATTCCACACATCATCCCACACATCATTCCAAACATCATTCCACATATCATTCCACTCCTCATTCCACACCTCATTCCACACATAATTCCAAACATCATTTCATATATCATTCAACACAGCATTCCACACATCATTACCACACAGCATTCCACACATCATTCCAAACATCATTCCACATAACATTCGACACATCATTCCACACATCATTCCAAATATCATTCGACACATCATTAACACATAATTCCAGAAAGCATTCGACACATCATTCCACACATCATTCCACACATCATTCCAAACATCATTCCACAACATTTCACACATCATTCCACACATCATTCCTCACATCTGTCCATACCTCATTCCACATAAAATTCCACACATCATTCCACACCTCATTCCACAACTCATTCCACACATCATTCCATACATCATTCCACACATCATTCCACACTTCATTCAACACCATATTCCACACCTCATTCCACACATAATTTCAAACATCATTACATACGTCATTCCACACATCATTCCACACATCATTCCACACCTAATTCCATACATCATTCCACACCTCTTTCCACACCGCATTCCACACATCATTCCACGCATCATTTCACACAACATTCAACACATCATTCCACACATTATTCTACACTTCATTCCACACATCATTCCACACATCATTCCACACATCATTCCACACAACATTCCAAACATCATTCCATACATCATTCCACACATCATTAAATACATCATTTCACATATCATTCCACACAACATGCCGTGCATCATTCCACACCTCATTCCACGTATCATTCCTAAACATTCCACACATCATTCCTCACATCAATCCACATAATCATGCCACACGTTATTCCACACATCATTCCAAACATCATTTCACACCTCATTCTCCACAACATTCCATAACATTCCACACCTCATTCCACAACTCATTCCACACATCATTCTACAAATCATTCCACACATCATTCCACACACCATTCCAAACCACATTCCGCACATCATTCCACACATCATTCCAAACATCATTACTTACGTCATTACACACATCATTCCACACATCATTCCACAACTCATTCCACACATCATTCCACACCTCATTGCACAACTCATTCCACACATCATTCCACACCTCATTCCACAACTCATTCACACATCATTCCACACATCAATCCTCAACTCATTCCACACATCATTCCACACATCATTCCACACATCTTTCCACACATCTTCCACACATCATTCCACACTTCATTCCACACATCATTCCACACATCATTCCACACATCATTCCACACATCATTCCACACCTCATTCCACACATCAGTCCACACCGCATTCCACACTTCATTCCACACATCATTCCACACTTCATTCCACACATCATTCCACACATCATTCCACACATCATTCCAAACATAATTTCACGTAACATTCCACACATCATTCCAGATATCATTCGACACATCATTCCACACATAATTCCAGAAAGCATTCGGCACATCATTCCGCACATCATTCCACACATCATTCCACACATCATTCCACACATCATTCAACAACATTCCACACATCATTCCACACATCATTCCTCACATCAGTCCATACCTCATTCCACATAACATTCCACACAACATTTCACACCTATCATTCCACAACTCATTCCACAAATCATTCCACACATCATTCCACACATCATTCCACAACATTCCACACATCATTCCACACATCATTCCTCACATCAGTCCATACCTCATTTCTCATAACATTCCACACATCATTCCACACCTCATTCCACAACTCATTCCACACATCATTCCACACATCATTCCACACATCATTCCACACATCATTGACACATCATTCCACACCTCATTCCACACATCATTCCACACGTCATTCTACACATCATTCCACACATGATTCCACAACTCATTCCACACATCATTCCACACATCATTCAACACATCATTCCACACATCATTCCACACATAATTTCAAACATCATTGCATACGTCATTCCACACATCATTCCACACATCATTCCACACATCATTCCAAACATCATTCCACACATCATTCCACACCTCATTCCACACATCATTCCAAACCTCATTCTACACCACATTCCACACATCATTCCACACATCATTCAACACATCATTCCACACATTATTCTACACTTCATTCCACACATCATTCCACACATCATTCCACACTTAATTTCACACATCATTCCTCACCTCATTCCACACATCATTCCATACATCATTCAATACATCATTCAATACATCATTCCACATATCATTCCACACATCATTCCACACATCATTCCACACATCATTCCACACATCATTCCACACATCACTCCACAAGGCATTCCACGCATCATTCCAAACATCATTCCACACCGCTATCCACACATCATTCCACACATCACTGCACACATCATTCCACAAAGCATTCCAAATATCATTCCACACATCATGCCACACTTAATTTAACACATCATTCCTCACCTCATTCCACACATCATTCCACACATCATTCAATACATCATTCAATACATCATTCCACATATCATTCCACACATCATTCCACACATCATTCCACACCTCATTCCACACATCATTCCACACATCAATCCACAAGGCATTCCACGCAACATTCCACACATCATTCCTCACCATATTCCACACCTCATTCCACACATAATTTCAAACATCATTACATACGTCATTCCACACATCATTCCACACATCATTCCACACATCATTCCAAACATCATTCCACACGTCATTCCACACATCATTCCACACATCATTCCAAACATCATTCCACACATCATTCCACACCTCATTCCACACATCATTCCACACCTCATTCTACCCTCATTCCAAGCATCATTCCACACATTATTCCATAACTCATTCCACACATCATTCCAAACATCATTCCACACATCATTCCACACCTCATTCCACACATCATTCCACACCTCATTCTACACCTCATTCCAAACATCATTCCACACATTATTCCTTACCTCATTCCACACCTCATTCAACCCATCATTCCACGCATCCTTCCACACCATATACCACACCTCATTGCACACATAATTCCAAACATCATTACATACATTATTCCACACATCATTCCACACATCATTCCATTCATCATTCCACACATCATTCCACAACTCATTCCACACATCATTCCACACATCATTCCACACATCATTCCACACCATATTCCACACCTCATTCCACAACTCATTCACACATCATTCCACACTTCAATCCACAACTCATTCCACACATCATTCCAAACATCATTCCACACATCTTTCACACATAATTCCACACATCATTCCACACTTCATTCCACACATCATTCCACACTTCATTCCACACATCATTCCACAGATCATTCCACACATCATTCCACACATCAGTCCATACTGCATTCCACACCTCATTCCACACATCATTCCACACATAATTCCACACATCATTCCACTTAACATTCCACACATCATTCCAGATAACATTCGATACATCATTCCACACATAATTCCAGAAAGCATTCGACACATCATTCCGCACATCAGTCCATACCGCATTCCACACCTCATTCCACACATCATTCCACACATCATTCCACACATCATTCCAAACATCATTCCACTTAACATTCCACACATCATTCCAGATAACATTCGATACATCATTCCACACATCATTCCAGATATCATTCGACACATCATTCCACACATCATTCCACACATCATTCCACACATCATTCCGCACATCATTCAACAACATTCCACACATCATTCCACACATCATTCCTCACATCATTCCACACTTCATTCCACACATCATTCCACACATCATTCCACAAGGCATTCCACGCATCATTCCACACATCATTCCACACATCATTCCACAACTATCCACACATCATTCCACACATCATTCCTCACATCAGTTCATAGCTCATTCCACATAACATTCCACTCATCATTCCACACCTCATTCCACAACTGATTCCACACATCATTACACACAACATTCCACACATCATTCCACACATCATTGACACATCATTCCACACCTCATTCTACACATCATTCCACACGTCATTCCCCACATCATTCCACACATCATTCCACACAGGATTCCACAACTCATTCCACACATCATTCCACACATCATTCCACACCTCATTCCACACATCATTCCACACCATATTCCACACCTCATTCCACACATAATTTCAAACATCATTACATACGTCATTCCACACCTCATTCCACACATCATTCCACACCTCATTCTGCACCTCATTCTACACATCATTCCACACATCATTCAAAACATCATTCCACACATTATTCTACAATTCATTCCACACATCATTCCACAAATCATTCAATACATCATTCCACATATCATTCCACACAACATGCCACGCATAATTCCACACCTCATTCCACGCATCATTCCTCACATCAATCCACAAATCATGCCACACATTATTCCATACATCATTCCAAACATCATTCCACTCCTCATTCCACACAACATTCCATCACATTCCGCACCTCATTCCACAACTCATTCCACACATCATTCCACAAATCATTCCACACATCATTCCACACATCATTCCAATCATAATTACACACCTCATTCCACACCTCATTCCACACATCATTCCACAACTCATTCCAAACATCATTCCACACCTCATTCCACACATCATTCCACACTTCATTCCACACATCATTCCACACATCATTCCACACATCATTCCAAACATCATTCACGCATCATTCCACACATCGATCCTCACATCATTCCTCATATGATTCCACACATCATCCCACACATCATTCCAAACATCATTCCACATATCATTCCACTCCTCATTCCACACCTCATTCCACACATAATTCCAAACATCATTTCATATATCATTCCACACAGCATTCCACACATCATTACCACACAGCATTCCACACATCATTCCAAACATCATTCCACATAACATTCGACACATCATTCCACACATCATTCCAAATATCATTCGACACATCATTAACACATAATTCCAGAAAGCATTCGACACATCATTCCGCACATCATTCCACACATTATTCCAGATATCATTCGACACATCATTCCACACATCATTCCACACATCATTCCAAACATCATTCCACAACATTCTACACATCATTCCACACATCATTCCTCACATCTGTCCATACCTCATTCCACATAAAATTCCACACATCATTCCACACCTCATTCCACAACTCATTCCACACATCATTCCACACCTCATTCAACACCATATTCCACACCTCATTCCACACATAATTTCAAACATCATTACATACGTCATTCCACACATCATTCCACACATCATTCCACACATCATTCCAAACATCATTCCACACATCATTCCACACCTAATTCCATACATCATTCCACACCTCTTTCCACACCGCATTCCACACATCATTCCACGCATCATTTCACACAACATTCAACACATCATTCCACACATTATTCTACACTTCATTCCACACATCATTCCACACATCATTCCACACATCATTCCACACAACATTCCAAACATCATTCCATACATCATTCCACACATCATTCAATACATCATTCCACATATCATTCCACAAAACATGCCGTGCATCATTCCACACCTCATTCCACGTATCATTCCTAAACATTCCACACATCATTCCTCACATCAATCCACACATCATGCCACACGTTATTCCACACATCATTCCAAACATCATTTCACACCTCATTCTCCACAACATTCCATAACATTCCACACCTCATTCCACAACTCATTCCACACATCATTCTACAAATCATTCCACACATCATTCCACACACCATTCCAAACCACATTCCGCACGTCATTCCACACATCATTCCAAACATCATTACTTACGTCATTACACACATCATTCCACACCTCATTGCACAACTCATTCCACACAACATTCCACACCTCATTCCACACCTCATTCACACATCATTCCACACATCAATCCTCAACTCATTCCACACATCATTCCACACATCATTCCACACATCTTTCCACACATCTTCCACACATCATTCCAGACTTCATTCCACACATCATTCCACACGTCATTCCACACTTCATTCCACACATCATTCCACACTTCATTCCACACATCATTCCACACATCATTCCACACATCATTCCAAACATAATTCCAAGTAACATTCCACACATCATTCCTCACATCAGTCCATACCTCATTTCTCATAACATTCCACACATCATTCCACACCTCATTCCACATCTCATTCCACACATCATTCCACACATCATTCCACACATCATTCCACACATCATTGACACATCATTCCACACCTCATTCCACACATCATTCCACACGTCATTCTACACATCATTCCACACATGATTCCACAACTCATTCCACACATCATTCCACACATCATTCAACACATCATTCCACACATCATTCCACACCATATTCCACACCTCATTCCACACATAATTTCAAACATCATTACATACGTCATTCCACACATCATTCCACACATTATTCCACACATCATTCCAAACATCATTCCACACATCATTCCACACCTCATTCCACACATCATTCCAAACCTCATTCTACACCACATTCCACACATCATTCCACACATCATTCAACACATCATTCCACACATTATTCTACACTTCATTCCACACATCATTCCACACATCATTCCACACATCATTCCACACTTAATTTCACACATCATTCCTCACCTCATTCCACACATCATTCCACACATCATTCAATACATCATTCAATACATCATTCCACATATCATCCCACACATCATTCCACACATCATTCCACACATCATTCCACACATCATTCCACACATCACTCCACAAGGCATTCCACGCATCATTCCACACATCATTCCACACCGCATTCCACACATCATTCCACACATCACTGCACACATCATTCCACAAAGCATTCCAAATATCATTCCACACATCATTCCAAACATCATTCCACACATTATTCCATACATCATTACACCCATCATTTCACGCATCATTCCACACATCATTCCACACATCATTCCAAATATCATTCCACACCTCATTCCACACCTCATTCCACACATCATTCCACACATCAGTCCATACCTCATTCCACACCTCATTCCACACCTCATTCCACACCTCATTCCACACATCATTCCACACAACATTCCACACATCATTGCATACATCATTCCAAACATCATTCCAAACATCATTCCGCACCTCATTCCACATAACATTCCACACATCATTCCACACTTAAATACACACCTCATTCCACAACTCATTCCACACATCATACCACACATCATTCCACACATCATTCCACAACATTCCACACATCCTTCCACGCATCATTCCTCACATCAGTCCATAACTCATTTCTCATAACATTCCACACATCATTCCACACCTCATTCCATAACTCATTCCACACATCATTCCACACACGATTCCACACATTATTCCACACATCATTGACACATCATTCCACACCTCATTCCACACATTATTCCACACATCATTCCTCACCATATTCCACACCTCATTCCACACATAATTTCAAACATCATTACATACGTCATTCCACACATCATTCCACACATCATTCCACACATCATTCCAAACATCATTCCACACATCATTCCACACATCATTCCACACATCATTCCAAACATCATTCCACACATCATTCCACACCTCCTTCCACACATCATTCCACACCTCATTCTACCCTCATTCCAAGCATCATTCCACACATTATCCCATAACTCATTCCACACATCATTCCAAACATCATTCCACACATCATTCCACACCTCATTCCACACATCATTCCACACCTCATTCTACACCTCATTCCAAACATCATTCCACACATTATTCCTTACCTCATTCCACACCTCATTCCACCCATCATTCCACGCATCCTTCCACACCATATACCACACCTCATTGCACACATAATTCCAAACATCATTACATACATTATTCCACACATCATTCCACACATCATTCCATTCATCATTCCACACATCATTCCACAACTCATTCCACACATCATTCCACGCATCATTCCGCACATCTTTCACACATAATTCCACACATCATTCCACACTTCATTCCACACATCATTCCACACTTCATTCCACACATCATTCCACAGATCATTCCACACATCATTCCACACATCAGTCCATACCGCATTCCACACCTCATTCCACACATCATTCCACACATCATTCCACACAACATTCCAAACATCATTCCACTTAACATTCCACACATCATTCCAGATAACATTCGATACATCATTCCACACATAATTCCAGAAAGCATTCGACACATCATTCCGCACATCAGTCCATACCGCATTCCACACCTCATTCCACACATCATTCCACACATTATTCCACACATCATTCCAAACATCATTCCACTTAACATTCCACACATCATTCCAGATAACATTCGATACATCATTCCACACATCATTCCAGATATCATTCGACACATCATTCCACACATCATTCCACACATCATTCCACACATCATTCAACAACATTCCACACATCATTCCACACATCATTCCTCACATCATTCCACACTTCATTCCACTCATCATTCCACACATCATTCCACAAGGCATTCCACGCATCATTCCACACATCATTCCACACATCATTCCACAACTATCCACACATCATTCCACACATCATTCCTCACATCAGTTCATACCTCATTCCACATAACATTCCACTCATCATTCCACACCTCATTCCACAACTGATTCCACACATCATTACACACAACATTCCACACATCATTCCACACATCATTGACACATCATTCCACACCTCATTCCACACATCATTCCACACGTCATTCCCCACATCATTCCACACATCATTCCACACAGGATTCCACAACTCATTCCACACATCATTCCACACATCATTCCACACCTCATTCCACACATCATTCCACACCATATTCCACACCTCATTCCACACATAATTTCAAACATCATTACATACGTCATTCCACACCTCATTCCACACATCATTCCACACCTCATTCTACACCTCATTCTACACATCATTCCACACATCATTCAAAACATCATTCCACACATTATTCTACACTTCATTCCACACATCATTCCACAAATCATTCAATACATCATTCCACATATCATTCCACACAACATGCCACGCATAATTCCACACCTCATTCCACGCATCATTCCTCACATCAATCCACAAATCATGCCACACATTATTCCATACATCATTCCAAACATCATTCCACTCCTCATTCCACACAACATTCCATCACATTCCACACCTCATTCCACAACTCATTCCGCACATCATTCCACAAATCATTCCAAACATCATTCCACACATCATTCCACACCGCATTCCACACATCGTTCCACACATCATTCAACACATCATTCCACATATTATTCTACACTTCATTCCATACATCATTCCACACATCATTCCACACATCATTCCAAACATCATTCCATACATCATTCCACACATCATTCAATACATCATTCCAAACATCATTACGTACGTCATTACACACATCATTCCACACATCATTCCACAACTCATTTCACACATCAGTCCACACATCATTCCACACATCATTCCACACTTCATTCCACACTTCATTCCACACATCCTTCCACACATCTTTCCACACATCATTCCACACATCATTCCAAACATCATTCCACACCTCATTCCACACGTCATTCCACACATCATTTCAAACATCATTCCACCTAACATTACACACATCGTTCCAGATGTCATTCGACACATCATTCCACACATAATTCCAGAACGCATTCGTCACATCATTCCGCACAGCATTCCACACATCATTCCAGATATCATTCGACACATCATTCCACACATCATTCCACACATCATTCCACACATCATTCAACATCATTCCACACAACATTCCACACATCATTCCTCACATCAGTCCATACCTCATTCCACACAGCATTCCACACATCATTCCACACATCATTCCTCACATCAGTCCATACCTCATTTCTCATAATATTCCACACATCATTCCACAACTCATTCCACACATCATTCCACACATCATTCCACACATCATTCCACACATCATTCCACACATCATTGACACATCATTCCACACATCATTCCAGACCTCTTTCCACACATCATTCCACACGTCATTCTACACATCATTCCACACATGATTCCACAACTCATTCCACACATCATTGCACACAATATTCCACACATCATTCCACACATCTTTCCACACATCATTCCACACCATATTGCACACCTCATTCCACACATAATGTCAAACTTCATTACTTACGTCATTCCACACATCATTCCACACATCTTTCCACACATCATTGCACACCTCATTCCACACATCATTCCACACCTATTCTACACCTCATTCCATACATCATTCCACACATCATTCAACACATCATTTCACACATTATTCTACACTCCATTCCACACATCATTCCACACATCAATCCACACATCAATCCATACATCATTCCACACATCATTCAATACATCATTCCACATATCATTCCACACAACATGCCACGCATCATTCCACACCTCATTCCACGCATCATTCCAAAACATTCCACACATCATTCCTGACATCAATCCACACATCATGCCACACATTATTCCACACATCATTCCAAACATCATTCCGCACCTCATTCCACACAACATTCCAACACATTCCACCCCTCATTCCACAACTCATTCCACACATCAATCCACAAATCATTCCACACATCATTCCACACATCATTCCACACACCATTCCAAATCACATTCCGCACCTCATTCCACACATAATTCCAAAAATCATGTCATACATCATTACGCACAACATTCCACACATCATTCCACAACTCATTCCACACATCATTCCACACCTCATTGCACAACTCATTCCACACATCATTCAACACATCATTCTACACTTAATTCTACACATCATTCCAAACATCATTCCAAACCTCATTCCACACATCATTCCACAAATAATTCAACACCTCATTCCACAACTCATTCACACATCATTCCACACATCAATCCACACATCATTCCTCATATGATTCCACACATCATTCCACACATCATTCCAATCCTCATTCCACACTTCATTCCACACATAATTCCAAACATCATTTCATATATCATTCCACACAGCATTCCACACATCATTACCACACATCATTCCACACATCATTCCAAACATCATTCCACATAACATTCCACACATCATTCCACACATCATTCCAGATATCATTCAACACATCATTCCACACTTAATTCTACACATCATTCCAAACATCATTCCAAACCTCATTCCACAGATCATTCCACAAATAATTCAACACCTCATTCCACAACTCATTCACACATCATTCCACACATCATTCCACACATCATTCCACACATCATTCCACACATCATTGCACACCTCATTCCACACATCATTCCACACCTCATTCTACACCTCATTCCATACATCATTCCACATATCATTCAACACATCATTCCACACATTATTCTACACTTCATTCCACACATCATTCCACACATCAATCCACACATCAATCCATACATCATTCCACACATCATTCAATACATCATTCCACATATTATTCCACACAACATGCCACGCATCATTCCACACCTCATTCCACGCATCATTCCAAAACATTCCACACATCATTCCTGACATCAATCCACACATCATGCCACACATTATTCCACACATCATTCCAAACATCATTCCGCACCTCATTCCACACAACATTCCAACACATTCCACCCTTCATTCCACAACTCATTCCACACATCAATCCACAAATCATTCCACACATCATTCCACACATCATTCCACACACCATTCCAAATCACATTCCGCACCTCATTCCACACATAATTCCAAAAATCATGTCATACATCATTACGCACAACATTCCACACATCATTCCACAACTCATTCCACACATCATTCCACACCTCATTGCACAACTCATTCCACACATCATTCAACACATCATTCCACACTTAATTCTACACATCATTCCAAACATCATTCCAAACCTCATTCCACACGTCATTCCACAAATAATTCAACACCACATTCCACAACTCATTCACACATCATTCCACACATCAATCCACACATCATTCCTCATATGATTCCACACATCATTCCACACATCATTCCAATCCTCATTCCATACTTCATTCCACACAGCATTCCACACATCATTACCACACATCATTCCACACATCATTCCAAACATCATTCCACATAACATTCCACACATCATTCCACACATCATTCCAGATATCATTCGACACATTATTAACACATAATTCCAGAAAGCAATAGAAACATCATTCCGCACATCATTCCACACATCATTCCAGATATCATTCGACACATCATTCCACACATCATTCCACACATCATTCCACACATCATTCCACAACATTCTACACATCATTCCACACCTCATTCCACAACTCATTCCACACATCATTCCACACGTCATTCCAGACATCATTCCACACATCATTGACACATTATTGACACATCATTCCACACCTCATTCCACACATCATTCCACACGTCATTCTACACATCGTTCCACACATGATTCCACAACTCATTCCACACATCATTCCACACATCATTCCACACATCATTCCACACATCATTCCACACATCATTCCACACCATATTCCACACCTCATTCCACACATAATTTCAAACATCATTACATACGTCATTCCACACATCATTCCACACATCATTCCACACATCATTCCAAACATTATACCATACATCATTCCACACATCATTCATAACATCATCCACATATCATTCCACACCTCATTCCACACATCATTCAACACATCATTCCACACATTATTCTGCACTTTATTCCAATCATCATTCCACACATCATTCCACACATCATTCCAAACATTATTCCATACATCATTCCACACATCATTCAATACATCATTCCACATGTCATTCCACACAACATGCCACGCATCATTCCACACCTCATTCCACGCATCATTCCATAACATTCCACGCCTCATTCCACAACTCATTCCACAACTCATTCCACACATCATTCCACAAATCATTCCACACATCATTCCACACATCATTCCACACACCATTCCAAACCACATTCCGCACCTCATTCCACACATAATTCCAAACATCATTACATCCATCATTCCACACACCATTCCACACAGCATTGCAAACAATCTTCCACTCATCAATTCACACGTCATTCCACACATCATTCCACACCTCATTCCACACGTCATTCCAAACATCATTGCACACATCATTCCAAACATAATTCAAAACATCATTCCAGAAAACATTCCACACCTCATTTAAACACCTCATTCCTCACCTCATTCCACAACTAATTCCACACATCACTCTACACATCATTCCACACATCATTCCACACATCATTCTAAACATCATTCCAAACATCATTTCACACCTTATTCCACACATCATTCCACAAATCATTCCACACCTCTTTCCACAACTCATTCACACATCATTCCACACATCAATCCACACATCATTCTTCATATGATTCCACACATCTTCACACACATCATTCCACACCTCATTCCACACATAATTCCAAACATCATTTCATATATCATTCCACACAGCATTCCACACATCATTACCACACATCATTCCACACTTCATTCCAAACATCATTCCACGTAACATTCCACACATTATTCCACACATCATTCCAGATATCATTCGACACATCATTAACACATAATTCCAGAAAGCATTCGTGACAACATTCCGCACATCAGTCCACACATCATTCCAGATATCATTCGACACATCATTCCACACATCATTCCACAACATTCCACACATCATTCCACACATTATTCCTCACATCAGTCCATACCTCATTCCACATAACATTCCACACATCATTCCACACCTCAGTCCACAACTCATTCCACACATCATTCCACACATCATTCCACACATCATTCCACACATCATTGACACATCATTCCACACCTCATTCCACACATCATTCCACACGTCATTCTACACATCATTCCACAGATGATTCCACAACTCATTCCACAACTCATTCCACAAATCATTCCACACATCATTCCACCCATCATTCCACATATCATTCCACACCATATTCCACAACTCATTCCACACATAATTTCAAACATCATTACATACGTCATTCCACACATCATTCCAAACATCCTTCCACACATCATTCCACACCTCATTCCACACATGATTCCACACCTCATTCCACACATCATTCCACACATCATTGCACACATGATTCCAAACATCATTCCACACATCATTCCGCAAAAAATTCCACACCTCATTTGAGCACCTCATTCCACACATCATCCCACGCATCATTCCACACCTCATTCCACAAATCATTCAACAATTCATTCCACAATTCATTCCACAATTCATTCCACACATCATTCAACACATCATCACACATATCATTAAACACATCATTGCACACATAATTCCACACAACATTCCACGCATCATTCCAGACCTCATTCCACACATCACTCCACACCTCGTTCCACAGATCATTCCACATATCATTCCATACATAATTCAACGCATCAATCCACATATCATTCGACACTTCATTCCACACATCATTCCACACCTCATTCCGTACCTCATTCCACAAATCATTCCACACTTCATTCCACACCTCATTCCACAACTCATTCCCACATCATTCCTAACATCATTCCACACATCATTTCTCATATGATTCCACACATAATCCCACACATCATTCAACACATCATTCCACACATCATTCCACACATCATTCCATACATCATTCCACACATCATTCCTCACATCATTCCACACATCATTCCAAACATCATTCCAAACCTCATTCCACAACTCATTCCACAACTCATTCCACAACTCATTCCACACATCATTCCACACATCATTTCACACATCATTCCACACATTATTCCACACATCATTCCACACCATATTCCACACCTCATTCCACACATAATTCCAAGCAACATTACCTAAATCATTCCACACATCAATCCACACCTCATTCCACACTTCATTCCACACATCATTCCACACCTCATTCCACACATCATTCCACACCTCATTCCACAATTCATTCCACACATCATTCAACACCATCATTCCACACATCATTCTACACTTCATTCCACACATAATTCCACACATCATTCCACACAACATTCCACAACATTCCACACATCATTCCACACATCAGTCAAAACATCATTCCATTCCTCATTCCACACCTCATTCCACACTTCATTCCACACATCATTTCAAACATCATTCCACGCCTCATTCCACATAACATACCACACATCATTCCAGATATCATTCGACACATCATTCCATACATCATTCCACACATCATTCCAGATATCATTCCACACTTCATTCGACACATCATTCCACACATCATTCCACACATCATTCCCCTACATTCCAAACATTATTCCACACATCATTCCTCACCTCATTCCACACATCATTCCACACATCATTCAATACATCGTTCCACATATCATTCCACACATCATTCCACACATGAATCCACACATCATTCCACACGGCATTCCAGACATCATTGCACACATGATTCCACACATCCTTGCACACATCATTCCACACAGCGTTCCAAGTATCATTCCACACCTCATTTCACATATCATTCCACGCATCATTCCACATCTCATTCCACACATCATTCCGCACCTCATTCCACACATCATTCGACATATCATTCCACACAGCATTCCACACATCATTGCACACAACATTCCACACATCATTCCACACCGATTCCACACATCATTCCACAACTCATTCCACACATCATTCCACACATCATTCCACACATCATTCCTCAACTCATTCCACACATTATTGACACATCATTCCACACCTCATTCCACACATCATTCCACACGTCATTCTACACATCATTCCACACATGATTCCACACAACTTTCCACACATCATTCCACACATCATTCCACACCATATTCCACACCTCATTCCACACACAATTCCAAACATCATGACATACATCATTCCACACATCATTCCACACATCATTCTACACATCATTCCACACCTCATTCCACACGTCATTCCACACCTCATTTCACACCTCATTCCACACCTCATTCCAAACATCATTCCACACATCATCCCACACTTCATTCCACACATTATTCAATACATCATTCCACACATCATCCCACACTTCATTCCACACATTATTTAATACATCATCCCACACACCATTCGACACCTCATTCAACACATCATTCCACACATCATTCCACACATCATTCCACACATCATTCCACACAACATTCCACACATCATTCCACACACCGTTCCACACATCATTCCAAACCTCATTCCACAACTCATTCCACAACTCATTCCACAACTCATTCCACACATCATTCCACACATCATTTCACACATCATTCCACACATTATTCCACACATCATTCCACACCATATTCCACACCTCCTTCCACACATAATTCCAAGCAACATTACCTACATCATTCCACACATCATTCCACACCTCATTCCACACTTCATTCCACACATCATTCCACACCTCATTCCACACATCATTCCACACCTCATTCCACAATTCATTCCACACATCATTCCACACATCATTCCAAACATCATTCAACACCATCTTTCCACACATAATTCTGCACTTCATTCCACACATAATTGCACACATCATTCCACACAACATTCCACAACATTCCACACATCATACCACACATCAGTCAACACATAAGTCCATACCTCATTCCACACCTCATTCCACACTTCATTCCACACATCATTTCATTCATCATTCCACGCCTCATTCCACATAACATTCCACACATCATTCCAGATATCATTCGACACATCATTCCACACATCATTCCACACATCATTCCAGATATCATTCGACACTTCATTCGACACATCATTCCACACATCATTCCACACATCATTCCACAACATTCCACACATCATTCCACACATCATTCAATACATCAGTCCACACCTCATTCCACACGTCATTCTACACATCATTCCACACATGATTCCACAACTCATTACACACATAATTCCACACATCATTCCACACATCATTCCACACAATCTTCCACACATCATTCCACACATCATTCCACACCATATTCCACACCTCATTCCACACACAATTCCAAACATCATTACATACAGCATTCCACACATCATTCCACACATCATTCCAAACATCATTCCACACATCATTCCACACCTCATTCCACACCTCATTCCACACGTCATTCCACACCTCATTCCACACCTCATTCCACAGCTCATTCCACAACTCATTCCACACATCATTCCACACATCATTCGACACAACATTCTACACATCATTCTGCAAATCATTCTGCACATCATTCTATACATCAATCCACGCAACATCATTCTATACATTATTCTACACATCATTCGACAAATCATTCTGCACATCATTCTACACAACATTTTTCTACACATCATTCTACACAACATCTTTCTACACAACATCATTCTACACAACATCATTCTACACATCATTCTGCACGTCATTCTACAAATCATTCTACATATCATTCTGCACATCATTGTACACATTATTCTACACAACATCATTCTACACATCTTTCTACACAACATCATTCGACACATCATTCTACACATCATTCCGCACATCAGTCGACACAACATTCTACACATCATTCCACATAACATCATTCTACACAACATCATTCTACACATCATTCTACACTTCATTCTACACGTCATTCTACACATTATTCTACACATCATTGTACACAACATTCGGCTCAACATCAGTCTACACATTTTTCTGCACATCATTCTACATATCATTCCATACATCATACGACACATCATTCTACACATCATTCTATTCATCATTCTACACAATATCATTCTGCACAGCATTCTACACGTCATTCTATACAGCATTCTACGCAACATTCTACACATCATTCCACATATCATTCCACACCTCATGCCACACATAGTTCCACACCTCATTACACACATCATTCCATAACATTCCACACCTCATTCCACATAACATTCCACACCTCATTCCACAACTTATTCCACACATCATTCCACATATCATTCCAAGCATCATTCCCCAAATCATTCCACACATCATTCCACACCTCATTCCACACCTCATTCCACACCTCATTCCACACACAATTCCAAACATCATGACATACATCATTCCACACATCATTCCACACATCATACCACAAATCATTCCACACAACATTCCACACGTCATTCCACACTTCATTCCACACTTCATTCCACACCACATTCCGCACCTCATTCCAAACATAATTCCAAAAATCATTCCATACATCATTCCACACATCATTCCAAACCTCATTCCACACATCATTCCACACCTCATTCCACAACTCATTCCACGCATCATTCCACACAACATTCAACACATCATTCCACACTTCATTCTACACAACATTCCAGACCTCATTCAAGAACTCATTCCACACATCATTCCATCCCTCATTCCACAACTCATTCAGACATCATTCCACACATCAATCCACAACTCATTCAGACATCATTCCACACATCAATCCACACATCATTTCTCATATGATTCCACACATCATCCCACTCAGCATTCCAAACATCATTCCACACCTTATTCCACACATCATTCTTCACCTCATTCCACACATCATTCCACACATCATTCAAAACATCATTCCACATATCATTCCACACATCATTCCACACATCATTCCACACATCATTCCACACGGCATTCCAGACATCATTCAACACATCAGTCCATAGCTCATTCCACACCACAATCAACACATCATTCCACACATCATTCCACAACTCATTCCACACCTCATTCCACACGTCATTCTACACATCATTCCACACATAATTCCACAACTCATTACCCACATAATTCCACACATCATTCCACACATCATTCCACACAATCTTCCACACATCATTCCACACATCATTCCACACCATATTCCACACCTCATTCCACACACAATTCCAAACATCATTACATACAGCATTCCCACATCATTCCACACATCATTCCAAACATCATTCCACACATCATTCCACACCTCATTCCACACCTCATTCCACACGTCATTCCACACCTCATTCCACACCTCATTCCACAGCTCATTCCACAACTCATTCCACACATCATTCCACACATCATTCGACACAACATTCTACACATCATTCTGCAAATCATTCTGCACATCATTCTATACATCAATCCACGCAACATCATTCTACACATTATTCTACACATCATTCGACAAATCATTCTGCACATCATTCTACACAACATTTTTCTACACATCATTCTACACAACATCTTTCTACACAACATCATTCTACACAACATCATTCTACACATCATTCTGCACGTCATTCTACACATCATTCTACACATCATTCTGCACATCATTGTACACATTATTCTACACAACATCATTCTACACATCATTCTACACAACATCATTCGACACATCATTCTACACATCATTCCGCACATCACTCGACACAACATTCTACACATCATTCCACACAACATCATTCTACACAACATCATTCTACACATCATTCTACACTTCATTCTACACGTCATTCTACACAACATTATTCTACACATCATTGTACACAACATTCGGCACAACATCAGTCTACACATTTTTCTGCACATCATTCTACATATCATTCCATACATCATACGACACATCATTCTACACATCATTCTATTCATCATTCTACACAATATCATTCTGCACAGCATTCTACACGTCATTCTATACAGCATTCTACGCAACATTCTACACATCATTCCACATATCATTCCACACCTCATGCCACACATAGTTCCACACCTCATTCCACACATCATTCCATAACATTCCACACCTCATTCCACATAACATTCCACACCTCATTCCACAACTCATCCCACACATCATTCCACATATCATTCCAAGCATCATTCCCCAAATCATTCCACACATCATTCCACACCTCATTCCACACCTCATTCCACACCTCATTCCACACACAATTCCAAACATCATGACATACATCATTCCACACATCATTCCACACATCATACCACAAATCATTCCACACAACATTCCACACGTCATTCCACACTTCATTCCACACTTCATTCCACACCACATTCCGCACCTCATTCCAAACATAATTCCAAAAATCATTCCATACATCATTCCACACATCATTCCAAACCTCATTCCACACATCATTCCACACCTCATTCCACAACTCATTCCACGCATCATTCCACACAACATTCAACACATCATTCCACACTTCATTCTACACAACATTCCAGACCTCATTCAAGAACTCATTCCACACATCATTCCATCCCTCATTCCACAACTCATTCAGACATCATTCCACACATCAATCCACACATCATTTCTCATATGATTCCACTCATCATCCCACTCATCATTCCAAACATCATTCCACACCTTATTCCACACATCATTCTTCACCTCATTCCACACATCATTCCACACATCATTCAAAACATCATTCCACATATCATTCCACACATCATTCCACACATCATTCCACACATCATTCCACACGGCATTCCAGACATCATTGCACACATCATTCCACACATCATTCCACACCTCATTCCACACATAATTCCACACATCTTTGCACACATCATTCCACACAGCGTTCCAAATATCATTCCACACCTCATTCCACATATCATTCCACGCATCAATCCACATCTCATTCCAAACATCATTCCACACCTCATTCCACACATCATTCCACATATCACTCCACACGGCATTCCATACATCATTGCACACAACATTCCACACATCTTTCCAAACAAAATTCCACACATCATTCTACACATCATTCCACACATCATTCCACACCTCATTCCTCACCTCCAACCACACGTCATTCTACACATCATTCCACACATGATTCCACAACTCATTACACACATAATTCCACACATCATTCCACACATCATTCCACACAATCTTCCACACATCATTCCACACATCATTCCACAACATATTCCACACCTCATTCCACACACAATTCCAAACATCATTACATACAGCATTCCACACATCATTCCACACATCATTCCAAACATCATTCCACACATCATTCCACACATCATTCCACACCTCATTCCACACATCATTCCACACCTCATTCCACACCTCATTCCACAACTCATTCCACAACTCATTCCACACATCATTCCACACATCATTCGACACAACATTCTACACATCATTCTGCAAAACATTCTGCACATCATTCTATACATCAATCCACGCAACATCATTCTACACATTATTCTACACATCATTCGACAAATCATTCTGCACATCATTCTACACAACATTTTTCGACACATCATTCTACACAACATCTTTCTACACAACATCATTCTACACATGATTCTACACATCATTCTACACATCATTCTACACATCATTCTGCACATCATTGTACACATTATTCTACACAACATCATTCTACACATCATTCTACACAACATCATTCGACACATCATTCTACACATCATTCCGCACATCACTCGACACAACATTCCACACATCATTCCACACAACATCATTCTACACAACATCATTCTACACATCATTCTACACTTCATTCTACACGTCATTCTACACAACATTATTCTACACATCATTGTACACAACATTCGGCACAACATCAGTCTATTTATTTTTCTGCACATCATTCTAGATATCATTCCATACATCATACGACACATCATTCTACACATCATTCTATACATCATTCTACACAACATCATTCTGCTCAGCATTCTACACGTCATGCTATACAGCATTCTACGCATCATTCTACACACCATTCCACAAATCATTCGACACACCACTCTGCACATCATTCTACACATCTTTCTCCACATCATTCTGCACATCATTGTACACATCATTCTACACATCATGCGACACAACATCATTCTACACATCATCCTATACATCATTCCGCACATCATTCGACAAAAATTCTAGACATCATTCTGCACATAATTCTGCACATCCATCTACACATCATTCTACAGATCATTCTATACATCATTCGACACAGCATCATTCTACACATCATTCTACATATCATTCGACACATCATTCCGCACATCATTCTACACAATATCATTCGACACATCATTCTACACAACATTATTCTACACATCATTCTAAACATCATTCCACACAACATAATTCTACACATCATTCTACACTTCATTCTACACATCATTCTACAAATAATTCTACACATCATTCTACACATTAATCTGCACGTCATTCTACACATCATTCTACACATCATTCTGCACATCATTGTACACATCATTCGACAGATCATTTCACACATCATTCTGCACAACATCATTCTACACATCATTTGACACATCATTCTACACTGCATCATTCTACACATCATTCTGCACATCATTCGACATATAATTCCATACATCGTTCGACACATCATTCTCTGCATCATTCTACACAATATCATTCTACACAGCATTCTACACAGCATTCTGCACATCATTCTAAATGTCATTCGACGCATCATTCTACACAACTTCATTCGACACATCATTCGACACGACATTATTCTACACATCATTCTGCTGATCATTCTGCACGTCATTCTACACATCATTCTACACATCATTCTGCACATCATTCTACAAATCATTCGAAACATCAGTCTACACAACATCATTCTACACATCATTCCACACATCATTCCACACAACATGCTACACATCATTCTACACATCATTCTGCACATCATTCAACACGTCATTCTACAGATCATTCTACACATAATTCCACACATCAGTCAATACCTCATATCACACTACATTCCACACGTCATTTCACTCATCATTCCACACATAATTCCACACAGCATTCCACACATCATTTCACACATCATTCCACATCTCATTCCACACCTCATTCCACACATCATTTCACACAGCATTCCACACATCATTCCACACAACGTTCCAAATATCATCCACTCCTCATTCCACATACCATCCACGCATCATTCCACATCTCATTCCACACATCATTCCACACATGATTTCACACATCATTCAACACCTCATTCCACAATCATTCCACACATCATTCCACACTTCATTCCACACTTTATTCCACACAACATTGCACTCCTCATTTCACACATCATTCCACACGTAATTCCACGCGTCCTTCCATATATCATTCCACACATCATTCCAAACGTCATTCTACTCATCATTCCACACGGCATTACACACATCATTCCACACCTCATTCCTCATATCATTCCATGCATCATTCCACACATCATTCCAAACATCATTCCACACATCATTCCACAAATCATTCCACACCTCATTCCACACATCATTCCACACCTCATTCCACACCTCATTCCACAACTCATTCCACAACTCATTCCACACATCATTCCACACATCATTCGACACAACATTCTACACATCATTCTGCAAAGCATTCTGCACATCATTCTACACAACATTTTTCTACACATCATTCTACACAACATCTTTCTACACAACTTCATTCTACACATGATTCTACACATCATTCTACACATCATTCTACACATCATTCTGCACATCATTGTACACATTATTCTACACAACATCATTCTACACATCATTCTACACAACATCATTCGACACATCATTCTACACATCATTCCGCACATCACTCGACACAACATTCCACACATCATTCCACACAACATCATTCTACACAACATCATTCTACACATCATTCTACACTTCATTCTACACGTCATTCTACACAACATTATTCTACACATCATTGTACACAACATTCGGCACAACATCAGTCTACATATTTTTCTGCACATCATTCTACATATCATTCCATACATCATACGACACATCATTCTATACATCATTCTATACATCATTCTACACAACATCATTCTGCTCAGCATTCTACACGTCATTCTATACAGCATTCTACGCATCATTCTACACACCATTCCACAAATCATTCGACACACCACTCTGCACATCATTCTACACATCTTTCTCCACATCATTCTGCACATCATTGTACACATCATTCTACACATCATGCGACACAACATCATTCTACACATCATCCTATACATCATTCCGCACATCATTCGACAAAAATTCTAGACATCATTCTGCACATAATTCTGCACATCCGTCTACACATCATTCTACAGATCATTCTATACATCATTCGACACAGCATCATTCTACACATCATTCTACACAACATTCGACATATCATTCCGCACATCATTCTACACAATATCATTCGACACATCATTCTACACAACATTATTCTACACATCATTCTAAACATCATTCCACACAACATAATTCTAAACATCATTCTACACTTCATTCTACACATCATTCTACAAATAATTCTACACATCATTCTACACATCAATCTGCACGTCATTCTACACATCATTCTACACATCATTCTGCACATCATTGTACACATCATTCGACAGATCATTTCACACATCATTCTGCACAACATCATTCTACACATCATTTGACACAACTTACTACACATCATTCTACACATCATTCTACACATCATTCTACACTGCATCATTCTACACATCATTCTGCACATCATTCGACATATAATTCCATACATCATTCGACACGTCATTCGACACATCATTCTCTGCATCATTCTACACAATATCATTCTACACAGCATTCTACACAGCATTCTACACATCATTCTAAATGTCATTCGACACATCATTCTACACAACTTCATTCGACACATCATTCGACACGACATTATTCTACACATCATTCTGCTGATCATTCTGCACGTCATTCTACACATCATTCTACACATCATTCTGCACATCATTGTACAAATCATTCGAAACATCAGTCTACACAACATCATTCTACACATCATTCCACACATCATTCCACACAACATGCTACACATCATTCTACACATCATTCTGCACATCATTCAACACATCATTCTACAGATCATTCTACACATAATTCCACACATCAGTCAATACCTCATATCACACTACATTCCACACGTCATTTCACTCATCATTCCACACATAATTCCACACAGCATTCCACACATCATTTTACACATCATTCCACACCTCATTCCACACCTCATTCCACACATCATTTCACACAGCATTCCACACATCATTCCACACAACGTTCCAAATATCATCCACTCCTCATTCCACATACCATCCATGCATCATTCCACATCTCATTCCACACATCATTCCACACATGATTTCACACCTCATTCTCCACCTCATTCCACAATCATTCCACACATCATTCCACACTTACATTCCACACTTTATTCCACACAACATTGCACTCCTCATTTCAAACATCATTCCACACGTAATTCCACGCGTCCTTCCATACATCATTCCACACATCATTCCAAACGTCATTCTACTCATCATTCCACACGGCAT
The DNA here is from genome assembly GCF_044704955.1 of Pristiophorus japonicus. Classification (NCBI taxonomy): domain Eukaryota; kingdom Metazoa; phylum Chordata; class Chondrichthyes; family Pristiophoridae; genus Pristiophorus; species Pristiophorus japonicus. The sequence continues at coordinate 717,044 of NW_027254426.1, forward strand.
TACACACATCATTCCACACCTCATTCCTCATATCATTCCATGCATCATTCCACACATCATTCCAGACATCATTCCACACATCATTCCACACTGCAGTCCACACCTCATTCCACACATCATTCCACATATCATTCCACACATCATTCAACACATCATTCCACACATCATTCTACATTTCATTCCACACCTCATTCCACGTAACATTCCACACAACATTCCACACATCACTCAAGATATCGTTGGACACATCATTCCACACATCATTCCACACATCGTTTCACACATCATTCCAGATATCATTCGACACAACATTCGACACATCATTCCACACATCATTCGACACTTCATTCCACACATCATTCCTCACATCATTCCACACATCATTCCACAACATTTCACACATCATTCCACACATCATTCCACACATCAGTCCATATCTCATTCCCACCTCATTCCACACATCATTCCACAAATAATTCTAGACATCATTCCACAAATCATTCCACACTTCATTCCACATATCATCCACACATCATTCCACACATCATTCCACACTTCATTCCATACATCATTTATCACCTCATTCGACACATAATTCCACACATCAGTCAATAGCTCATTCCACACCACATTCCACACTACATTCCACACATCATTCCACACATCATTCCACACATCATTCCACACATCATTTCAAACATCATTCCACACATCATTCCACACATCAATCCACATAGCATTCGACACATCATTCCACACATCATTCCAAACTTCATTCCACACATCAATTCTCACCTCATTCCACTCATCATTCCACACATCATTCAATACATCATTCCACATATCATTACACACACTATTCAACTCATCATTCCACACATAACTCCACACAGCATTCCACACATCATTCCACACTTCATTCCACACTTTATTCCACACAACATTGCATTCCTCATTTCACACATCATTCCACACGTAATTCCACGCGTCCTTCCATACATCATTCCACACATCATTCCAAACGTCATTCTACTCATCATTCCACACAGCATTACACACATCATTCCACACCTCATTCCTCATATCATTCCATGCATCAATCCACACATCATTCCAGACATCATTCCGCACATCATTCCACACAGCAGTCCACACCTCATTCCACACATCATTCCACACCTCATTCCACAATCCATTCCACATATCATTCCACCCATCATTCAACACATCATTCCACACATCATTCTACATTTCATTCCACACCTCATTCCACATAACATTCCACACAACATTCCACACATCACTCCAGATATCGTTGGACACATCATTCCACACATCATTCCACACATCGTTCACACACATCATTCCAGATATCATTCGACACATCATTCCACACATCATTCCACACATCATTCGACACTTCATTGCACACATCATTCCACACATCATTCCACACATCATTCCACAACATTTCACACATCATTCCACACATCAGTCCATATCTCATTCCCACCTCATTCCATACATCATTACACAAATAATTCTAGACATCATTCCACACATCATTCCACACTTCATTCCACATATCATCCACACATCATTCCACACATCATTTCACACTTCATTCCATACATCATTTATCACCTCATTCGACACATAATTCCACACATCAGTCAATAGCTCATTCCACACCACATTCCACACTTCATTCCACACATCATTCCACACATCATTCCACACATCATTCCACACATCATTTCAAACATCATTCCACACATCATTCCACACACAAATCCACATATCATTCGACACATCATTCCACACATCATTCCAAACTTCATTCCACACATCATTTCTCACCTCATTCCACTCACCATTCCACACATCATTCAATACATCATTCCACATATCATTACACACACTATTCAGCTCATCATTCCACACATAATTCCGCACAGCATTCCACACATCATTGCACACCTCATTCCACACCTCATTCCACACATCATTCCACGCATCATTCCACACATCTTTCCAGACATCATTCCACATATCATTCCACACATCATTCTACACATCATTCCACACAAGATACCATACCTGATTGCACACATCATTCTACACACATTATTCAACTCATCATTCCACACATTATTCCACCCATCATTTCACACAGCATTCCACACCTCATACATCACATCATGCCACACCTCATTCCACAACCCATTCCACATATCATTCCACACATCATTCAAAACATCATTCCACACATCATTCTACCCTTCATTCCACACCTGATTCCACATAACATTCCACACATCAGTCCAGATGTCATTCGACACATCATTCCAAATATCATTCCACACATCATTCCACACATCATTCCAGATATCATTCGACACATCATTCCACACATCATTCCACACCTCATTCCACACATCATTACAAAACATTTCACACATCATTCTACACATCATTCCATACATCAGTCCATATCTCATTCCCAACTCATTCCACACATCATTCCACACATCATTCCACACTTCATTCCACACATCATTCCACACCTCGTTCCACATATCATTCCACATATCATTCCACACATCATTCCACACTTCATTCAACACATCATTTATCACCTCATTCCACACATAATTCCACACATCAGTCAATACCTCATATCACACCACATTCCACACGTCATTCCACACATCATTCCACACATCATTCCACGCTTCATTCCACACATCATTCCTCACCGCATTCCACTCATCATTCCACACATCATTCAACACATCATTCCACAAATCATTCCACACATCATTCCACACATCATTCCACACCTCATTCCACACATCATTGCACACAGCATTCCATACATCATTCCACACAACGTTCCAAATATCATCCACTCCTCATTCCACATATCATCCACGCATCATTCCACATCACATTCCACACATCATTCCACACATGATTTTACACTTCATTCCACACCTCATTCCACAATCATTCCACACATCATTCCACACTTCATTCCACACTTCATTCCACACAACATTGCACTCCTCATTTCACACATCATTCCACACGTAATTCCACGCGTCCTTCCATACATCATTCCACACATCATTCCAAACGTCATTCTACTCATCATTCCACATGGCATTACACACATCATTCCACAACTCATTCCTCATATCATTCCACACATCATTCCAAACGTCATTCTACTCATCATTCCACATCACATTCCACACATCATTCCACACATGATTTTACACTTCATTCCACACCTCATTCCACAATCATTCCACACATCATTCCACACTTCATTCCACACTTCATTCCACACAACATTGCACTCCTCATTTCACACATCATTCCACTCGAAATTCCACGCGTCCGTCCAGACATCATTCCACACATCATTCCACACATCATTCCAAAAGTCATTCCACACATCATTCCACACAGTATTACACACATCATTCCACACATCAATCACACCTCATTCCATACCTCATTCCACATCTCACTCCACACTTCATTCCACACAGCCATTGCACACATCATTCCACACCTCATTCCATATATCATTCCACGCATCATTCCACACCTCATTCCAAATATCATTCCACACATCATTCCACGCATCATTCCACACTTCATTCCACACATCATTTATCACCTCATTCCACACATAATTCCACACATCAGTCAATACCTCATTCCACACCACATTCCACACTTCATTACACACATCATTGCGCACATCATTCCACACATCATTCCACACATCATTCCAAACATCATTCCACACATCATACCAGATATCATTCGACACATCATTCCAGACATCATTCCAAACTTCATTCCACACATCATTCTTCACCTCATTCCACTCATCATTCCACACATCATTCAATACATCATTCCACATATCATTACACACATCATTCCACTCATCATTACACACATAATTCCACACAGCATTCCACAATCATTGCACACATCATTCCACACCTCAGTCCACACCTCATTCCACACCTCATTCCACACATCATTTCGCACATCATTCCACACATCATTCCACACATCATTCCACACAACATTCCACACATCATTCCACACCTCATTCCATATATCATTCCACGCATCATTCCACACATCATTCCAGACATCATTCCACATATCATTCCACACATCATTCCACACTTCATTCCACACATCATTCCACACCTCATTCCACACATCATTCCACACATCATTCCACACCTCATTCCACAAGTCATTCCCACATAATTCCTAACAACATTCCACACGTCATTCCTCATATGATTCCACACATCATCCCACACATCATTCGACACAACATTCCACACCTCATTCCACACATCATTCCACACATCATTCCACACAACATTCAACACATGATTCCACACATCATTCTACACAACATTCCACAGATCATTACACACCTCATTTCACACATCATTCCACACATCAATCCAAACCTCATTCCACACATCATTCCACACATCATTCCACACCTCATTCCACACATTATTCCACACGATATTCCATACCTCATTCCACACATAATTCCAAACATCATTACATACATCATTCCACACATCATTCCACACATCATTCCACCCATCATTCCACAAAGCTTTCCACACCTCATACCACACATCATTCCACACCTCATTCCACAACCCATTCCACATATCATTCCACACATCATTCAACACATCATTCCACACATCATTCTACCCTTCATTCGACACCTCATTCCACGTAACATTCCACACATCACTCCAGATATCATTCGACACATCATTCCACACATCATTCCACACATTATTCCAAACATCATTCCAGATATCATTCGACACATCATTCCACACATCATTCCACACATCATTCCACAACATTTCACACATCATTCCACACATCATTCCACACAACAGTCATCATCTCATTCCCACCTCATTCCACACATCATTCCACACATCATTCCACACATCATTCCACACATCTTTCCACACATCATTCCACACTTCATTCCACACTTCATTCCACACATCATTTATCACCTCACTCCATACATAATTCCACACATCAGTCAATACCTCATTTCACACCACATTCCACACGTCATTCCACACATCATTCCACACATCATTCCAAACATCATTCCTCACCTCATTCAACTCATCATTCCACACATCATTCAATACATCATTCCACAAAGCATTCCACACATCATTCCACTCATCATTCCACACTTCATTCCACACTTCATTGCACACATCATTTATCACCTCATTCCACACATAATTCCACACATCAGTCAATACCTCATTTCACACCACATTCCACACCTCATTCCACACCTCATTTCCCACATCATTTCACACAGCATTCCACACATCATTCCACACAACGTTCCAAATATCATCCACAACTCATTCCACATATCTTCCACGCATCATTCCACATCACATTCCACACATCATTCCACACATGATTTTACACTTCTTTCCACAACTCATTCCACAATCATTCCACACATCATTCCACACATCATTCCACACTTCATTCCACACTTCATTCCACACATCATTTATCACCTCACTCCATACATAATTCCACACATCAGTCAATACCTCATTTCACACCACATTCCACACGTCATTCCACACATCATTCCACACATCATTCCAAACATCATTCTTCACCTCATTCCACTCATCATTCCACACATCATTCAATACATCATTCCACATATCATTACACACATCATTCCACTCATCATTACACACATAATTCCACACAGCATTCCACAATCATTGCACACATCATTCCACACCTCAGTCCACACCTCATTCCACACCTCATTCCACACATCATTTCGCACATCATTCCACACATCATTCCACACATCATTCCACACAACATTCCACACATCATTCCACACCTCATTCCATATATCATTCCACGCATCATTCCACACATCATTCCAGACATCATTCCACATATCATTCCACACAGCATTCCACACTTCATTCCACACATCATTCCACACCTCATTCCACACATCATTCCACACATCATTCCACACCTCATTCCACAAGTCATTCCCACATAATTCCTAACAACATTCCACACGTCATTCCTCATATGATTCCACACATCATCCCACACATCATTCGACACAACATTCCACACCTCATTCCACACATCATTCCACACATCATTCCACACAACATTCAACACATGATTCCACACATCATTCTACACAACATTCCACAGATCATTACACACCTCATTTCACACATCATTCCACACATCAATCCAAACCTCATTCCACACATCATTCCACACATCATTCCACACCTCATTCCACACATTATTCCACACGATATTCCATACCTCATTCCACACATAATTCCAAACATCATTACATACATCATTCCACACATCATTCCACACATCATTCCACCCATCATTCCACAAAGCTTTCCACACCTCATACCACACATCATTCCACACCTCATTCCACAACCCATTCCACATATCATTCCACACATCATTCAACACATCATTCCACACATCATTCTACCCTTCATTCGACACCTCATTCCACGTAACATTCCACACATCACTCCAGATATCATTCGACACATCATTCCACACATCATTCCACACATTATTCCACACATCATTCCAGATATCATTCGACACATCATTCCACACATCATTCCACACATCATTCCACAACATTTCACACATCATTCCACACATCATTCCACACAACAGTCATCATCTCATTCCCACCTCATTCCACACATCATTCCACACATCATTCCACACATCATTCCACACATCTTTCCACACATCATTCCACACTTCATTCCACACTTCATTCCACACATCATTTATCACCTCACTCCATACATAATTCCACACATCAGTCAATACCTCATTTCACACCACATTCCACACGTCATTCCACACATCATTCCACACATCATTCCAAACATCATTCCTCACCTCATTCAACTCATCATTCCACACATCATTCAATACATCATTCCACAAAGCATTCCACACATCATTCCACTCATCATTCCACACTTCATTCCACACTTCATTGCACACATCATTTATCACCTCATTCCACACATAATTCCACACATCAGTCAATACCTCATTTCACACCACATTCCACACCTCATTCCACACCTCATTTCCCACATCATTTCACACAGCATTCCACACATCATTCCACACAACGTTCCAAATATCATCCACAACTCATTCCACATATCTTCCACGCATCATTCCACATCACATTCCACACATCATTCCACACATGATTTTACACTTCTTTCCACAACTCATTCCACAATCATTCCACACATCATTCCACACTTCATTCCACACTTCATTCCACACAACATTGCACTCCTCATTTCACACATCATTCCACACGTAATTCCACGCGTCCTTCCATACATCATTCCACACATCATTCCAAACGTCATTCTACTCATCATTCCACACGGCATTACACACATCATTCCACAACTCATTCCTCATATCATTCCACACATCATTCCAAACGTCATTCTACTCATCATTCCACATCACATTCCACACATCATTCCACACATGATTTTACACTTCATTTCACACATCATTCCACTCGAAATTCCACGCGTCCGTCCAGACTCCATTCCACACATCATTCCACACATCATTCCAAAAGTCATTCCACACATCATTCCACACAGTATTACACACATCATTCCACACATCAATCACACCTCATTCCATACCTCATTCCACATCTCACTCCACACTTCATTCCACACAGCCATTGCACACATCATTCCACACCTCATTCCATATATCATTCCACGCATCATTCCACACCTCATTCCAAATATCATTCCACACATCATTCCACGCATCATTCCACACTTCATTCCACACATCATTTATCACCTCATTCCACACATAATTCCACACATCAGTCAATACCTCATTCCACACCACATTCCAAACTTCATTACACACATCATTGCGCACATCATTCCACACATCATTCCACACATCATTCCAAACATCATTCCACACATCATACCAGATATCATTCGACACATCATTCCAGACATCATTCCAAACTTCATTCCACACATCATTCTTCACCTCATTCCACTCATCATTCCACACATCATTCAATACATCATTCCACATATCACTACACACATCATTCCACTCATCATTACACACATAATTCCACACAGCATTCCACACATCATTGCACACATCATTCCACACCTCAGTCCACACCTCATTCCACACCTCATTCCAGACATCATTTCGCACATCATTCCACACATCATTCCACACATCATTCCACACAACATTCCACACATCATTCCACACCTCATTCCATATATCATTCCACGCATCATTCCACACATCATTCCAGACATCATTCCACATAACATTCCACACATCATTCCACACTTCATTCCACACATCATTCCACACCTCATTCTACACATCATTCCACCCATCATTCCACACCTCATTCCACAACTCATTCCCACATCATTCCTAACAACATTCCACACGTCATTCCTCATATGATTCCACACATCATCCCACACATCATTCGACACAACATTCCACACCTCATTCCACACATCATTCCACACATCATTCCACACAACATTCAACACATGATTCCACACATCATTCTACACAACATTCCACAGATCATTACACACCTCATTTCACACATCATTCCACACATCATTCCACAACTCATTCCACACATTATTCCACACCATATTCCATACCTCATTCCACACATAATTCCAAACATCATTACATACATCATTCCACACATCATTCCACACATCATTCCACCCATCATTCCACAAAGCTTTCCACACCTCATACCACACATCATTCCACACCTCATTCCACAACCCATTCCACATATCATTCCACACATCATTCAACACATCATTCCACACATCATTCTACCCTTCATTCCACACATCATTCCAGATATCATTCGACACATCATTCCACACATCATTCCACACATCATTCCACACATCATTCCAGATATCATTCGACACATCATTCCACACATCATTCCACACATCATTCCACAACATTTCACACATCATTCCACACATCATTCCACACAACAGTCATCATCTCATTCCCACCTCATTCCACACATCATTCCACACATCATTCCACACATCATTCCACACATCATTCCACACATCATTCCACACTTCATTCCACACTTCATTCCACACATCATTTATCACCTCACTCCATACATAATTCCACACATCAGTCAATACCTCATTTCCCACCACATTCCACACGTCATTCCACACATCATTCCACACATCATTCCAAACATCATTCCTCACCTCATTCAACTCATCATTCCACACATCATTCAATACATCATTCCACAAAGCATTCCACACATCATTCCACTCATCATTCCACACTTCATTCCACACTTCATTGCACACATCATTTATCACCTCATTCCATACATAATTCCACACATCAGTCAATACCTCATTTCACACCACATTCCACACCTCATTCCACACCTCATTTCCCACATCATTTCACACAGCATTCCACACATCATTCCACACAACGTTCCAAATATCATCCACAACTCATTCCACATATCTTCCACGCATCATTCCACATCTCATTCCACACATCATTCCACACGTGATTTCACACCTCATTCCACACCTCATTCCACAATCGTTCTACACATCATTCCACACTTCATTCCACACATCATTCCACACAACATTGCACTCCTCATTTCACACATCATTCCAAACGTAATTCCACGCGTCCTTCCATACATCATTCCACACATCATTCCACACATCATTCCAAACGTCATTCCACACATCATATCACACAGTATTACACACATCATTCCACACATCAATTCACACCTCATTCCATACCTCATTCCACATCTCACTCCAAACTTCATTCCACACAGCCATTGCACACATCATTCCACACATCATTCCACACATAATTCCAGACCTCATTCGACACATAATCCAACACATCATTCCACTTTTAATTCCACACATCATTCCAAACATCATTCCACACCTCATTCCACACATCATTCCACACATCACTCCAAACGTCATTCCACACATCATTCCAAACAGTATTACACACATCATTCCACACAACAATTCACACCTCATTCCATACCTCATTCCACATCTCACTTCACACTTCATTCCACACAGCCATTGCACACATCATTCCAAACCTCATTCCACATATCATTCCACACATCATTCCACACAACATTCCACACATCATTCCACACATCATTCCAAACTTCATTCCACACATCATTCCAAACAGTATTACACACATCATTCCACACATCAATTCACACCTCATTCCATACCTCATTCCACATCTCACTCCAAACTTCATTCCACACAGCCATTGCACACATCATTCCACACATCATTCCACACATAATTCCAGACCTCATTCGACACATAATCCAACACATCATTCCACTTTTAATTCCACACATCATTCCACACATCATTCCACACCTCATTCAACACATCATTCCACACATCACTCCAAACGTCATTCCACACATCATTCCAAACAGTATTACACACATCATTCCACACAACAATTCACACCTCATTCCATACCTCATTCCACATCTCACTCCAAACTTCATTCCACACAGCCATTGCACACATCATTCCACACATCATTCCACACATCATTCCAGACATCATTCCACACAACATTCCACACATAATTCCAGACCTCATTCGACACATAATCCAACACATCATTCCACATATCATTCCACACTTCATTTCACGCATCATTCCACACCTCATTCCACACATCATTCCACACATCATTCCAAACCTCATTCCACATATCATTCCACACATCATTCCACACAACATTCCACACATCATTCCACACATCATTCCAAACGTCATTCCACACATCATTCCAAACAGTATTACACACATCATTCCACACAACAATTCACACCTCATTCCATACCTCATTCCACATCTCACTCCAAACTTCATTCCACACAGCCATTGCACACATCATTCCACACATCATTCCACACATCATTCCAGACATCATTCCACACAACATTCCACACATAATTCCAGACCTCATTCGACACATAATCCAACACATCATTCCACATATCATTCCACACTTCATTTCACGCATCATTCCACACCTCATTCCACACATCATTCCACACATCATTCCACACCTTATTCCACAACTCATTCCCACATCATTCGTCACAACATTCCACACGTCATTCCTCACATCATTCCACACATCATTCCAGATATCATTCGACACATCATTCCACACATCATTCCACAACATTTCACACATCATTCCACACATCATTCCACACATCAGTCCATATCTCATTCCCACCTCATTCTACACATCATTCCACACATCATTCCACACATCATTCCACACATCATTCCACACCTCATTCCACATATCATTCCACACATCATTCCACGCGTCATTCCACACTTCATTCCACACATCATTTATCACCTCATTCCACACATAATTCCACACATCAGTCAATACCTCATTCCACACCAGATTCCACACTTCATTCCACACATCATTCCACACATCATTCCAGACCTCATTCCACACATCATTCCACACATCATTCCACACATGATTTCACACCTCATTCCACACCTCATTCCACAATCATTCCACACATCATTCCACACTTCATTCCACACATTATTCTGCACATCATTTGACACATCATTCCACAACTCATTCCACACGTCATTCCACACATCTTTCCACACATCATTCCACACAAGATACCACACATCATTCCACAGATCATTCCACACATCATTCCACACAACATTCCACACATCATTCCAGACCTCATTCCACACATCATTCCACACAACATTCCACACACCATTCCACATATCATTCCACCCATCATTCCACACAGCATTCCACACCTCATACCATAACACCATTCCACACCTCATTCCACAACCAATTCCACACATTATTCGAGACCTCATTCCACATATCATTCCACACATCATTCCACACATCATTCCATACATCATTCAACACATCATTCCACACATCATTCTACCCTTCATTCCACACCTCATTCCACATAACGTTCCACACATCACTCCAGATATCATTCGACACATCATTCCACACATCATTCCAGATATCATTCGACACATCATTCCACACATCATTTCACACATCATTCCACACATCATTCCACACATCATTTCACACATCATTCCACACATCATTCCACAACATTTCACATATCATTCCACGCATCATTCCACACTTCATTCCACACATCATTTATCACCTCATTCCACACATAATTCCACACATCAGTCAATACCTCATTCCACACCAGATTACACACTTCATTCCACATATCATTCCACACAACATTCCACACATCATTCCACACATCATTCCAGATATCATTCGACACATCATTCCACACATCATTCCAAACTTCATTCCACACATCATTCCACACATCATTCCTCACATCATTCCAAACATCATTCCACACATCATTTCGCACTTCATTCCACACATCATTCCACACATCTTTCCACGCATCATTCCACACAACGTTCCACACATCATTCCACACCACATTCCTATATCATTCCACGCATCATTCCACACATAATTACAGACATCATTCCACATATCATTCCACACATCATTCCACACATCATTCCACACAAGATACCACACCTCATTCCACACATCATTGCACACATCATTCCACACAACATTCCACACGTCATTCCAGACCTCATTCGACACATAATCCAACACATCATTCCACATATCATTCCACACCTCATTCCACACATCATTCCACACATCATTCTACACCTCATTCCACAACTCATTCCCACATCATTCCTAACAACATTCCACACGTCATTCCTCATATGATTCTACACATCATCCCACACATCATTCGACACAACATTCCACAACTCATTCCGCACATCATTCCACACATCATTCCACACAACATTCAACATATGATTCCACACATCATTCTACACATCATTCCACACATCATTCCACACCTCATTTCACACATCATTCCACACATCAATCCAAACCTCATTCCACACATCATTCCACAACTCATTCCACACGTCATTCTACACATCTTTACACAAATCATTCCACACAAGATACCACACATCATTCCACAGATCATTCCACACATCATTCCACACAACATTCCACACATCATTCCAGACCTCATTCCACACATCATTCCACACATCATTCCACACATCATTCCACACATCATTCCACCCATCATTCCACACCTCATACCACACACCATTCCACACCACATTCCACAACCCATTCCACACATCTTTACAGACCTCATTCCACACATCATGCCACACGTCATTCCACACATCATTCCACACATCATTCAACACATCATTCCACACATCATTCTACCCTTCATTCCACACCTCATTCCACGTAACATTCCACACATCACTCCAGATATCATTCGACACATCATTCCACACATCATTCCACACATCATTTCACACATCATTCCACACATCATTCCACAACATTTCAAATATCATTCCACACATCATTCCACACATCAGTCCATATCTCATTCCCACCTCATTCCACACATCATTCCACACATCTTTCCACACATCAGTCCATATCTCATTCCCACCTCATTCCACACATCATTCCACACTTCATTCCACATATCATTTTTCAACTCATTCCATACATAATTCCACACAGCAGTCAATACCTCATTTCACTCCACATTCCACACGTCATTCCACACATCATTCCACACATCATTCCACACATCATTCCACACATCATTCCACACATCATTCCTCACCTCATTCCACTCATCATTCCACACATCATTCAATACATCATTCCACAAATCATTCCACACATCATTCCACTCATCATTCCACACATAATTCCACACAGCATTCCACACATCATTGCACACATCATTCCTCACCTCATTCCACACATCATTCCACACATCATTCCAAACCTCATTCCACAACTCATCCCACATCATTCCTCACAACATTCCACACATTATTCCACACATCATTCTACACATCATTCCACACATCATTCCACACATCATTCCACAAATCATTCCACACATCAATCCAAACGTCATTCCACACATCATTCCACACCTCATTCCATAACCCATTCCACATATCAATCCACACATCATTCAACACATCATTCCATACATCATTCTACATTTCATTCCACACTTCATTCCACTTAACATTCCACACAACATTTCACACATCACTCCAGATATCATTCGACACATCATTCCACGCATCATTCCAAACAACATTCCACACATCATTCCAGAAATCATTCGACACATCATTCCACACCTCATTCCACACATCATTCCACACATCATTCCACAACATTTCACACATCATTCCACACATCATTCCACACATCAGTCAATATCTTATTCCCACCTCATTCCACACATCATTCCACACATCATTCCACACATCTTTCCACGCATCATTCCAAACTTCATTCCACACATCATTTATCACCTCATTCCACACATAATTCCACACATCAGTCTATACCTCATTCCACACCACATTCCACACTTCATTCCACACATCATTCCACACGTCATTCCACGCATCATTCCACACATCATTCCAGATATCATTCGACACATCATTCCACACATCATTCCTCACCTCATTTCACTCATCATTCCACACATCATTTCGCACATCATTCCACACATCATTCCACACATGATTCCACGCAACATACCACACATCATTCCAGACACCATTCCACATATCATTCCACACATCATTCCACACATCAATCCACACAAGATACCACACCTCATTCCACACCTCATTCCACACATCATTCCACACATCATTCCACACAACATTCCACACATCATTCCAGACCTCATTCGACACATAAGCCAACACATCATTCCACATATCATTCCACACTTCATTCCACACATCATTCCACACCTCATTCCACACACCATTCCAGACATCATTCCACACCTCATTCCACACATCATGACACACATCATTCCACACATCATTCCACACATCATTCCACACCTCATTCCACACATCATTCCACACATCATTCCACACCTCATTACACAACTCAGTCCCACATCATTCCTAACAACATTCCACACGTCATTCCTCATATGATTCCACACATCATCCCAAACATCATTCGACACAACATTCCACACCTCATTCCACACATCATTCCACACATCATGCCACACAACATTCAACACATGATTCCACACATCATTCTACACAACATTCCACAGATCATTACACACCTCATTTCACACATCATTCCACACATCAAACCAAACCTCATTCCACACCTCATTCCACGCATTATTCCACACCATATTCCATACCTCATTCCACACATAATTCCAAACATCATTACATACATCATTCCACACATCATTCCACCCATCATTCCACAAAGCTTTCCACACCTCATACCACACATCATTCCACACCTCATTCCACAACCCATTCCACATATCATTCCACACATCATTCAACACATCATTCCACACATCATTCTACCCTTCATTCCACACCTCATTCCACGTAACATTCCACACATCACTCCAGATATCATTCGACACATCATTCCACACATCATTCCACACATCATTCCACACATCATTCCAGATATCATTCGACACATCATTCCACACATCATTCCACACATCATTCCACAACATTTCACACATCATTCCACACATCATTCCACACAACAGTCATCATCTCATTCCCACCTCATTCCACACATCATTCCACACGTCATTTCACACGTCATTCCACACATCATTCCACACATCATTCCATACTTCATTCCACACTTCATTCCACACATCATTTATCACCTCACTCCATACATAATTCCACACATCAGTCAATACCTCATTTCACACCACATTCCACACGTCATTCCACACATCATTCCACACATCATTCCACACATCATTCCACACATCATTCCACACATCATTCCTCACCTCATTCAACTCATCATTCCACACATCATTCAATACATCATTCCACAAAGCATTCCACACATCATTCCACTCATCATTCCACACTTCATTCCACACTTCATTGCACACATCATTTATCACCTCATTCCATACATAATTCCACACATCAGTCAATACCTCATTTCACACCACATTCCACACCTCATTCCACACCTCATTTCCCACATCATTTCACGCAGCATTCCACACATCATTCCACACAACGTTCCAAATATCATCCACAACTCATTCCACATATCTTCCACGCATCATTCCACATCTCATTCCACACATCATTCCACACGTGATTTCACACCTCATTCCACACCTCATTCCACAATCGTTCTACACATCATTCCACACTTCATTCCACTCATCATTCCACACAACATTGCACTCCTCATTTCACACATCATTCCAAACGTAATTCCACGCGTCCTTCCATACATCATTCCACACATCATTCCACACATCATTCCAAACGTCATTCCACACATCATTCCACACAGTATTACACACATCATTCCACACATCAATTCACACCTCATTCCATACCTCATTCCACGTCTCACTTCACACTTCATTCCACACAGCCATTGCACACATCATTCCAAACCTCATTCCACATATCATTCCACACATCATTCCAGACAACATTCCACACATCATTCCACACATCATTCCAAACGTCATTCCACACATCATTCCAAACACTATTACACACATCATTCCACACATCAATTCACACCTCATTCCATACCTCATTCCACATCTCACTCCAAACTTCATTCCACGCAGCCATTGCACACATCATTCCACACATCATTCCACACATAATTCCAGACCTCATTCGACACATAATACAACACATCATTCCACTTTTAATTCCACACATCATTCCACACATCATTCCACACCTCATTCCACACATCATTCCACACATCATTCCAAACGTCATTCCACACATCATTCCAAACAGTATTACACACATCATTCCACACATCAATTCACACCTCATTCCATACCTCATTCCACATCTCACTCCATACTTCATTCCACACAGCCATTGCACACATCATTCCACACATCATTCCACACATCATTCCACACATCATTCCACACAACATTCCACACATAATTCCAGACCTCATTCGACACATAATCCAACACATCATTCCACATATCATTCCACACTTCATTTCACACGTCATTCCACACCTCATTCCACACATCATTCCACACCTCATTCCACACCTTATTCCACAATTCATTCCCACATCATTCGTCACAACATTCCACACGTCATTCCTCACATCATTCCACACATCATTCCAGATATCATTCGACACATCATTCCACACCTCATTCCACACATCATTCCACACATCATTCCACAACATTTCATACATCATTCCACACATCATTCCACACATCAGTCCATATCTCATTCCCACCTCATTCCACACATCATTCCACACATCATTCCACACATCATTCCACACATCATTCCACACCTCATTCCACATATCATTCCACACATCATTCCACGCATCATTCCACACTTCATTCCACACATCATTTATCACCTCATTCCACACATAATTCCACACATCAGTCAATACCTCATTCCACACCAGATTCCACACTTCATTCCACACATCATTCCACACATCATTCCAGACCTCATTCCACACATCATTCCACACATCATTCCACACATGATTTCACACCTCATTCCACACCTCATTCCACAATCATTCCACACATCATTCCACACTTCATTCCACACATTATTCTGCACATCATTTGACACATCATTCCACAACTCATTCCACACGTCATTCCACACATCTTTACACACATCATTCCACACAAGATACCACACATCATTCCACAGATCATTCCACACATCATTCCACACAACATTCCACACATCATTCCAGACCGCATTCCACACATCATTCCACACATCATTCCACACATCATTCCACATATCATTCCACCCATCATTCCACACAGCATTCCACACCTCATACCATAACACCATTCCACACCTCATTCCACAACCAATTCCACACATTATTCCAGACCTCATTCCACATATCATTCCACACATCATTCCACACATCATTCCATACATCATTCAACACATCATTCCACACATCATTCTACCCTTCATTCCACACCTCATTCCACATAACGTTCCACACATCACTCCAGATATCATTCGACACATCATTCCACACATCATACCACACATCATTCCAGATATCATTCGACACATCATTCCACACATCATTTCACACATCATTCCACACATCATTCCACAACATTTCACATATCATTCCACGCATCATTCCACACTTCATTCCACACATCATTTATCACCTCATTCCACACATAATTCCACACATCAGTCAATACCTCATTCCACACCAGATTCCACACTTCATTCCACACATCATTCCAGACATCATTCCTCACATCATTCCAAACATCATTCCACACATCATTCCACACATCATTCCAGATATCATTCGACACATCATTCCACACATCATTCCAAACTTCATTCCACACATCATTCCTCACCTCATTCCACTCATCATTCCACACATCATTTCGCACATCATTCCACACATCATTCCACACATCTTTCCACGCATCATTCCACACAACGTTCCACACATCATTCCACACCACATTCCATATATCATTCCACGCATCATTCCACACATCATTACAGACATCATTCCACATATCATTCCACACATCATTCCACACATCATTCCACACAAGATACCACACCTCATTCCACACATCATTGCACACATCATTCCACACAACATTCCACACGTCATTCCAGACCTCATTCGACACATAATCCAACACGTCATTCCACATATCATTCCACACCTCATTCCACACATCATTCCACACATCATTCTACACCTCATTCCACAACTCATTCCCACATCATTCCTAACAACATTCCACACGTCATTCCTCATATGATTTCACACATCATCCCACACATCATTCGACACAACATTCCACAACTCATTCCACACATCATTCCACACATCATTCCACACAACATTCAACATATGATTCCACACATCATTCTACACATCATTCCACACATCATTCCACACCTCATTTCACACATCATTCCACACATCAATCCAAACCTCATTCCACACATCATTCCACAACTCATTCCACACATCATTCCACACATTAATCTGCACATCATTTGACACATCATTCCACAACTCATTCCACACGTCATTCTACACATCTTTACACACATCATTCCACACAAGATACCACACATCATTCCACAGATCATTCCACACATCATTCCACACAACATTCCACACATCATTCCAGACCTCATTCCACACATCATTCCACACATCATTCCACATATCATTCCACACATCATTCCACCCATCATTCCACACCTCATACCACACACCATTCCACACCTCATTCCACAACCCATTCCACACATCTTTACAGACCTCATTCCACACATCATGCCACACATCATTCCACACATCATTCCACACATCATTCAACACATCATTCCACACATCATTCTACCCTTCATTCCACACCTCATTCCACGTAACATTCCACACATCACTCCAGATATCATTCGACACATCATTCCACACATCATTCCACACATCATTCCACACATCATTCCAGATATCATTCGACACATCATTCCACACATCATTTCACACATCATTCCACACATCATTCCACAACATTTCATATATCATTCCACACATCATTCCACACATCAGTCCATATCTCATTCCCACCTCATTCCACACATCATTCCACACTTCATTCCACAAATGATTTTTCACCTCATTCAATACATAATTCCACACAGCAGTCAATACCTCATTTCACTCCACATTCCACACGTCATTCCACACATCATTCCACACATCATTCCACACATCATTCCACACATCATTCCACACATCATTCCTCACCTCATTCCACTCATCATTCCACATATAAGTCCACACAGCATTCCACACATCATTGCACACATCATTCCTCACCTCATTCCACACCTCATTTCACACATCATTTCACACAGCATTCGACACATCATTCCACACAACGTTCCAAATATCATCCACTCCTCATTCCAGATATCATCCACGCATCATTCCACATCTCATTCCACATCTCATTCCACACATCATTCCACACATGATTTCACACCTCATTCCACACCTCATTCCACAATCATTCCACACATCATTCCACACTTCATTCCACACATCATTCCACACATCAATTCACACCTCATTCCATACCTCATTCCACATCTCACTCCAAACTTCATTCCACGCAGCCATTGCACACATGATTCCACACATCATTCCACACATAATTCCAGACCTCATTCGACACATAATCCAACACATCATTCCACTTTTAATTCCACACATCATTCCACACATCATTCCACACCTCATTCCACACATCATTCCACACATCATTCCAAACGTCATTCCACACATCATTCCAAACAGTATTACACACATCATTCCACACATCAATTCACACCTCATTCCATACCTCATTCCACATCTCACTCCATACTTCAATCCACACAGCCATTGCACACATCATTCCACACATCATTCCACACATCATTCCAGACATCATTCCACACAACATTCCACACATAATTCCAGACCTCAGTCGACACATAATCCAATTCATCATTCCACATATCATTCCACACTTCATTTCACACGTCATTCCACACCTCATTCCACACATCATTCCACACCTCATTCCACACCTTATTCCACAACTCATTCCCACATCATTCGTCACAACATTCCACACGTCATTCCTCACATCATTCCACACATCATTCCAGATATCATTCGACACATCATTCCACACCTCATTCCACACATCATTCCACACATCATTCCACAACATTTCACACATCATTCCACACATCATTCCACACATCAGTCCATATCTCATTCCCACCTCATTCCACACATCATTCCACACATCATTCCACACATCATTCCACACATCATTCCACACCAGATTCCACACTTCATTCCACACATCATTCCACACATCATTCCAGACCTCATTCCACACATCATTCCACACATCATTCCACACATGATTTCACACCTCATTCCACACCTCATTCCACAATCATTCCACACATCATTCCACACTTCATTCCACACATTATTCTGCACATCATTTGACACATCATTCCACAACTCATTCCACACGTCATTCCACACATCTTTACACACATCATTCCAAACAAGATACCACACATCATTCCACAGATCATTCCACACATCATTCCACACAACATTCCACACATCATTCCAGACCTCATTCCACACATCATTCCACACATCATTCCACACATCATTCCACATATCATTCCACCCATCATTCCACACAGCATTCCACACCTCATACCATAACACCATTCCACACCTCATTCCACAACCAATTCCACACATTATTCCAGACCTCATTCCACATATCATTCCACACATCATTCCACACATCATTCCATACATCATTCAACACATCATTCCACACATCATTCTACCCTTCATTCCACACCTCATTCCACATAACGTTCCACACATCACTCCAGATATCATTCGACACATCATTCCACACATCATTCCACACATCATTCCAGATATCATTCGACACATCATTCCACACATCATTTCACACATCATTCCACACATCATTCCACAACATTTCACATATCATTCCACGCATCATTCCACACTTCATTCCACACATCATTTATCACCTCATTCCACACATAATTCCACACATCAGTCAATACCTCATTCCACACCAGATTCCACACTTCATTCCACACATCATTCCAGACATCATTCCTCACATCATTCCAAACATCATTCCACACATCATTCCACACATCATTCCAGATATCACTCGACACTTCATTCCACACATCATTCCAAACTTCATTCCACACATCATTCCTCACCTCATTCCACTCATCATTCCACACATCATTTCGCACATCATTCCACACATCATTCCACACATCTTTCCACGCATCATTCCACACAACGTTCCACACATCATTCCACACCACATTCCATATATCATTCCACGCATCATTCCACACATCATTACAGACATCATTCCACATATCATTCCACACATCATTCCACACATCATTCCACACAAGATACCACACCTCATTCCACACATCATTGCACACATCATTCCACACAACATTCCACACGTCATTCCAGACCTCATTCGACACATAATCCAACACGTCATTCCACATATCATTCCACACCTCATTCCACACATCATTCCACACATCATTCTACACCTCATTCCACAACTCATTCCCACATCATTCCTAACAACATTCCACACGTCATTCCTCATATGATTCCACACATCATCCCACACATCATTCGACACAACATTCCACAACTCATTCCACACATCATTCCACACATCATTCCACACAACATTCAACATATGATTCCACACATCATTCTACACATCATTCCACACATCATTCCACACCTCATTTCACACATCATTCCACACATCAATCCAAACCTCATTCCACACATCATTCCACAACTCATTCCACACATCATTCCACACATTAATCTGCACATCATTTGACACATCATTCCACAACTCATTCCACACGTCATTCTACACATCTTTACACACATCATTCCACACAAGATACCACACATCATTCCACAGATCATTCCACACATCATTCCACACAACATTCCACACATCATTCCAGACCTCATTCCACACATCATTCCACACATCATTCCACATATCATTCCACACATCATTCCACCCATCATTCCACACCTCATACCACACACCATTCCACACCTCATTCCACAACCCATTCCACACATCTTTACAGACCTCATTCCACACATCATGCCACACATCATTCCACACATCATTCCACACATCATTCAACACATCATTCCACACATCATTCTACCCTTCATTCCACACCTCATTCCACGTAACATTCCACACATCACTCCAGATATCATTCGACACATCATTCCACACATCATTCCACACATCATTCCACACATCATTCCAGATATCATTCGACACATCATTCCACACATCATTTCACACATCATTCCACACATCATTCCACAACATTTCATATATCATTCCACACATCATTCCACACATCAGTCCATATCTCATTCCCACCTCATTCCACACATCATTCCACACTTCATTCCACAAATCATTTTTCACCTCATTCAATACATAATTCCACACAGCAGTCAATACCTCATTTCACTCCACATTCCACACGTCATTCCACACATCATTCCACACATCATTCCACACATCATTCCACACATCATTCCACACATCATTCCTCACCTCATTCCACTCATCATTCCACACATCATTCAATACATCATTCCACAAATCATTCCACACATCATTCCACTCATCATTCCACACATAATTCCACACAGCATTCCACACATCATTGCACACATCATTCCTCACCTCATTCCTCACCTCATTTCACACATCATTTCACACAGCATTCGACACATCATTCCACACAACGTTCCAAATATCATCCACTCCTCATTCCAGATATCATCCACGCATCATTCCACATCTCATTCCACATCTCATTCCACACATCATTCCACACATGATTTCACACCTCATTCCACACCTCATTCCACAATCATTCCACACATCATTCCACACTTCATTCCACGCATCATTCCACACTTCATTCCACACATCATTTATCACCTCATTCCACACATAATTCCACACATCAGTCAATACCTCATTCCACACCAGATTCCACACTTCATTCCACACATCATTCCACACATCATTCCAGACCTCATTCCACACATCATTCCACACATCATTCCACACATGATTTCACACCTCATTCCACACCTCATTCCACAATCATTCCACACATCATTCCACACTTCATTCCACACATTATTCTGCACATCATTTGACACATCATTCCACAACTCATTCCACACGTCATTCCACACATCTTTACACACATCATTCCACACAAGATACCACACATCATTCCACAGATCATTCCACACATCATTCCACACAACATTCCACACATCATTCCAGACCTCATTCCACACATCATTCCACACATCATTCCACACATCATTCCACATATCATTCCACCCATCATTCCACACAGCATTCCACACCTCATACCATAACACCATTCCACACCTCATTCCACAACCAATTCCACACATTATTCCAGACCTCATTCCACATATCATTCCACACATCATTCCACACATCATTCCATACATCATTCAACACATCATTCCACACATCATTCTACCCTTCATTCCACACCTCATTCCACATAACGTTCCACACATCACTCCAGATATCATTCGACACATCATTCCACACATCATTCCACACATCATTCCAGATATCATTCGACACATCATTCCACACATCATTTCACACATCATTCCACACATCATTCCACAACATTTCACATATCATTCCACGCATCATTCCACACTTCATTCCACACATCATTTATCACCTCATTCCACACATAATTCCACACATCAGTCAATACCTCATTCCACACCAGATTCCACACTTCATTCCACACATCATTCCAGACATCATTCCTCAAATCATTCCAAACATCATTCCACACATCATTCCACACATCATTCCAGATATCATTCGACACATCATTCCACACATCATTCCAAACTTCATTCCACACATCATTCCTCACCTCATTCCATTCATCATTCCACACATCATTTCGCACATCATTCCACACATCATTCCACACATCTTTCCACGCATCATTCCACACAACGTTCCACACATCATTCCACACCACATTCCATATATCATTCCACGCATCATTCCACACATCATTACAGACATCATTCCACATATCATTCCACACATCATTCCACACATCATTCCACACAAGATACCACACCTCATTCCACAATCATTGCACACATCAATCCACACAACATTCCACACGTCATTCCAGACCTCATTCGACACATAATCCAACACGTCATTCCACATATCATTCCAGACCTCATTCGACACATAATCCAACACGTCATTCCACATATCATTCCACACCTCATTCCACACATCATTCCACACATCATTCTACACCTCATTCCACAACTCATTCCCACATCATTCCTAACAACATTCCACACGTCATTCCTCATATGATTCCACACATCATCCTACACATCATTCGACACAACATTCCACAACTCATTCCACACATCATTCCACACATCATTCCACACAACATTCAACATATGATTCCACACATCATTCTACACATCATTCCACACATCATTCCACACCTCATTTCACACATCATTCCACACATCAATCCAAACCTCATTCCACACATCATTCCACAACTCATTCCACACATCATTCCACACATTAATCTGCACATCATTTGACACATCATTCCACAACTCATTCCACACGTCATTCTACACATCTTTACACACATCATTCCACACAAGATACCACACATCATTCCACAGATCATTCCACACATCATTCCACACAACATTCCACACATCATTCCAGACCTCATTCCACACATCATTCCACACATCATTCCACATATCATTCCACACATCATTCCACCCATCATTCCACACCTCATACCACACACCATTCCACACCTCATTCCACAACCCATTCCACACAACTTTACAGACCTCATTCCACACATCATGCCACACATCATTCCACACATCATTCCACACATCATTCAACACATCATTCCACACATCATTCTACCCTTCATTCCACACCTCATTCCACGTAACATTCCACACATCACTCCAGATATCATTCGACACATCATTCCACACATCATTCCACACATCATTCCACACATCATTCCAGATATCATTCGACACATCATTCCACACATCATTTCACACATCATTCCACACATCATTCCACAACATTTCATATATCATTCCACACATCATTCCACACATCAGTCCATATCTCATTCCCAACTCATTCCACACATCATTCCACACTTCATTCCACAAATCATTTTTCACCTCATTCAATACATAATTCCACACAGCAGTCAATACCTCATTTCACTCCACATTCCACACGTCATTCCACACATCATTCCACACATCATTCCACACATCATTCCACACATCATTCCACACATCATTCCTCACCTCATTCCACTCATCATTCCGCACATCATTCAATACATCATTCCACAAATCATTCCACACATCATTCCACTCATCATTCCACACATAATTCCACACAGCATTCCACACAGCATTGCACACATCATTCCGCACCTCATTCCACACCTCATTTCACACATCATTTCACACAGCATTCGACACATCATTCCACACAACGTTCCAAATATCATCCACTCCTCATTCCAGATATCATCCACGCATCATTCCACATCTCATTCCACATCTCATTCCACACATCATTCCACACATGATTTCACACCTCATTCCACACCTCATTCCACAATCATTCCACACATCATTCCACACTTCATTCCACGCATCATTCCACACTTCATTCCACACATCATTTATCACCTCATTCCACACATAATTCCACACATCAGTCAATACCTCATTCCACACCAGATTCCACACTTCATTCCACACATCATTCCACACATCATTCCAGACCTCATTCCACACATCATTCCACACATCATTCCACACATGATTTCACACCTCATTCCACACCTCATTCCACAATCATTCCACACATCATTCCACACTTCATTCCACACATTATTCTGCACATCATTTGACACATCATTCCACAACTCATTCCACACGTCATTCCACACATCTTTACACACATCATTCCACACAAGATACCACACATCATTCCACAGATCATTCCACACATCATTCCACACAACATTCCACACATCATTCCAGACCTCATTCCACACATCATTCCACACATCATTCCACACATCATTCCACATATCATTCCACCCATCATTCCACACAGCATTCCACACCTCATACCATAACACCATTCCACACCTCATTCCACAACCAATTCCACACATTATTCCAGACCTCATTCCACATATCATTCCACACATCATTCCACACATCATTCCATACATCATTCAACACATCATTCCACACATCATTCTACCCTTCATTCCACACCTCATTCCACATAACGTTCCACACATCACTCCAGATATCATTCGACACATCATTCCACACATCATTCCACACATCATTCCAGATATCATTCGACACATCATTCCACACATCATTTCACACATCATTCCACACATCATTCCACAACATTTCACATATCATTCCACGCATCATTCCACACTTCATTCCACACATCATTTATCACCTCATTCCACATATAATTCCACACATCAGTCAATACCTCATTCCACACCAGATTCCACACTTCATTCCACACATCATTCCAGACATCATTCCTCACATCATTCCAAACATCATTCCACACATCATTCCACACATCATTCCAAACTTCATTCCACACATCATTCCTCACCTCATTCCATTCATCATTCCACACATCATTTCGCACATCATTCCACACATCATTCCACACATCTTTCCACGCATCATTCCACACAACGTTCCACACATCATTCCACACCACATTCCATATATCATTCCACGCATCATTCCACACATCATTACAGACATCATTCCACATATCATTCCACACATCATTCCACACATCATTCCACACAAGATACCACACCTCATTCCACACATCATTGCACACATCAATCCACACAACATTCCACACGTCATTCCAGACCTCATTCGACACATAATCCAACACGTCATTCCACATATCATTCCAGACCTCATTCGACACATAATCCAACACGTCATTCCACATATCATTCCACACCTCATTCCACACATCATTCCACACATCATTCTACACCTCATTCCACAACTCATTCCCACATCATTCCTAACAACATTCCACACGTCATTCCTCATATGATTCCACACATCATCCCACACATCATTCGACACAACATTCCACAACTCATTCCACACATCATTCCACACATCATTCCATACATCATTCAACACATCATTCCACACATCATTCTACCCTTCATTCCACACCTCATTCCACATAACGTTCCACACATCACTCCAGATATCATTCGACACATCATTCCACACATCATTCCACACATCATTCCAGATATCATTCGACACATCATTCCACACATCATTTCACACATCATTCCACACATCATTCCACAACATTTCACATATCATTCCACGCATCATTCCACACTTCATTCCACACATCATTTATCACCTCATTCCACATATAATTCCACACATCAGTCAATACCTCATTCCACACCAGATTCCACACTTCATTCCACACATCATTCCAGACATCATTCCTCACATCATTCCAAACATCATTCCACACATCATTCCACACATCATTCCAAACTTCATTCCACACATCATTCCTCACCTCATTCCATTCATCATTCCACACATCATTTCGCACATCATTCCACACATCATTCCACACATCTTTCCACGCATCATTCCACACAACGTTCCACACATCATTCCACACCACATTCCATGTATCATTCCACGCATCATTCCACACATCATTACAGACATCATTCCACATATCATTCCACACATCATTCCACACATCATTCCACACAAGATACCACACCTCATTCCACACATCATTGCACACATCAATCCACACAACATTCCACACGTCATTCCAGACCTCATTCGACACATAATCCAACACGTCATTCCACATATCATTCCAGACCTCATTTGACACATAATCCAACACGTCATTCCACATATCATTCCACACCTCATTCCACACATCATTCCACACATCATTCTACACCTCATTCCACAACTCATTCCCACATCATTCCTAACAACATTCCACACGTCATTCCTCATATGATTCCACACATCATCCCACACATCATTCGACACAACATTCCACAACTCATTCCACACATCATTCCACACATCATTCCACACAACATTCAACATATGATTCCACACATCATTCTACACATCATTCCACACATCATTCCACACCTCATTTCACACATCATTCCACACATCAATCCAAACCTCATTCCACACATCATTCCACAACTCATTCCACACATCATTCCACACATTAATCTGCACATCATTTGACACATCATTCCACAACTCATTCCACACGTCATTCTACACATCTTTACACACATCATTCCACACAAGATACCACACATCATTCCACAGATCATTCCACACATCATTCCACACAACATTCCACACATCATTCCAGACCTCATTCCACACATCATTCCACACATCATTCCACATATCATTCCACACATCATTCCACCCATCATTCCACACCTCATACCACACACCATTCCACACCTCATTCCACAACCCATTCCACACAACTTTACAGACCTCATTCCACACATCATGCCACACATCATTCCACACATCATTCCACACATCATTCAACACATCATTCCACACATCATTCTACCCTTCATTCCACACCTCATTCCACGTAACATTCCACACATCACTCCAGATATCATTCGACACATCATTCCACACATCATTCCACACATCATTCCACACATCATTCCAGATATCATTCGACACATCATTCCACACATCATTTCACACATCATTCCACACATCATTCCACAACATTTCATATATCATTCCACACATCATTCCACACATCAGTCCATATCTCATTCCCAACTCATTCCACACATCATTCCACACTTCATTCCACAAATCATTTTTCACCTCATTCAATACATAATTCCACACAGCAGTCAATACCTCATTTCACTCCACATTCCACACGTCATTCCACACATCATTCCACACATCATTCCACACATCATTCCACACATCATTCCACACATCATTCCTCACCTCATTCCACTCATCATTCCGCACATCATTCAATACATCATTCCACAAATCATTCCACACATCATTCCACTCATCATTCCACACATAATTCCACACAGCATTCCACACAGCATTGCACACATCATTCCGCACCTCATTCCACACCTCATTTCACACATCATTTCACACAGCATTCGACACATCATTCCACACAACGTTCCAAATATCATCCACTCCTCATTCCAGATATCATCCACGCATCATTCCACATCTCATTCCACATCTCATTCCACACATCATTCCACACATGATTTCACACCTCATTCCACACCTCATTCCACAATCATTCCACACATCATTCCACACTTCATTCCACGCATCATTCCACACTTCATTCCACACATCATTTATCACCTCATTCCACACATAATTCCACACATCAGTCAATACCTCATTCCACACCAGATTCCACACTTCATTCCACACATCATTCCACACATCATTCCAGACCTCATTCCACACATCATTCCACACATCATTCCACACATGATTTCACACCTCATTCCACACCTCATTCCACAATCATTCCACACATCATTCCACACTTCATTCCACACATTATTCTGCACATCATTTGACACATCATTCCACAACTCATTCCACACGTCATTCCACACATCTTTACACACATCATTCCACACAAGATACCACACATCATTCCACAGATCATTCCACACATCATTCCACACAACATTCCACACATCATTCCAGACCTCATTCCACACATCATTCCACACATCATTCCACACATCATTCCACATATCATTCCACCCATCATTCCACACAGCATTCCACACCTCATACCATAACACCATTCCACACCTCATTCCACAACCAATTCCACACATTATTCCAGACCTCATTCCACATATCATTCCACACATCATTCCACACATCATTCCATACATCATTCAACACATCATTCCACACATCATTCTACCCTTCATTCCACACCTCATTCCACATAACGTTCCACACATCACTCCAGATATCATTCGACACATCATTCCACACATCATTCCACACATCATTCCAGATATCATTCGACACATCATTCCACACATCATTTCACACATCATTCCACACATCATTCCACAACATTTCACATATCATTCCACGCATCATTCCACACTTCATTCCACACATCATTTATCACCTCATTCCACATATAATTCCACACATCAGTCAATACCTCATTCCACACCAGATTCCACACTTCATTCCACACATCATTCCAGACATCATTCCTCACATCATTCCAAACATCATTCCACACATCATTCCACACATCATTCCAAACTTCATTCCACACATCATTCCTCACCTCATTCCATTCATCATTCCACACATCATTTCGCACATCATTCCACACATCATTCCACACATCTTTCCACGCATCATTCCACACAACGTTCCACACATCATTCCACACCACATTCCATATATCATTCCACGCATCATTCCACACATCATTACAGACATCATTCCACATATCATTCCACACATCATTCCACACATCATTCCACACAAGATACCACACCTCATTCCACACATCATTGCACACATCAATCCACACAACATTCCACACGTCATTCCAGACCTCATTCGACACATAATCCAACACGTCATTCCACATATCATTCCAGACCTCATTCGACACATAATCCAACACGTCATTCCACATATCATTCCACACCTCATTCCACACATCATTCCACACATCATTCTACACCTCATTCCACAACTCATTCCCACATCATTCCTAACAACATTCCACACGTCATTCCTCATATGATTCCACACATCATCCCACACATCATTCGACACAACATTCCACAACTCATTCCACACATCATTCCACACATCATTCCACACAACATTCAACATATGATTCCACACATCATTCTACACATCATTCCACACATCATTCCACACCTCATTTCACACATCATTCCACACATCAATCCAAACCTCATTCCACACATCATTCCACAACTCATTCCACACATCATTCCACACATTAATCTGCACATCATTTGACACATCATTCCACAACTCATTCCACACGTCATTCTACACATCTTTACACACATCATTCCACACACGATACCACACATCATTCCACAGATCATTCCACACATCATTCCACACAACATTCCACACATCATTCCAGACCTCATTCCACACATCATTCCACACATCATTCCACATATCATTCCACACATCATTCCACCCATCATTCCACACCTCATACCACACACCATTCCACACCTCATTCCACAACCCATTCCACACATCTTTACAGACCTCATTCCACACATCATGCCACACATCATTCCACACATCATTCCACACATCATTCAACACATCATTCCACACATCATTCTACCCTTCATTCCACACCTCATTCCACGTAACATTCCACACATCACTCCAGATATCATTCGACACATCATTCCACACATCATTCCACACATCATTCCACACATCATTCCAGATATCATTCGACACATCATTCCACACATCATTTCACACATCATTCCACACATCATTCCACAACATTTCATATATCATTCCACACATCATTCCACACATCAGTCCATATCTCATTCCCACCTCATTCCACACATCATTCCACACTTCATTCCACAAATCATTTTTCACCTCATTCAATACATAATTCCACACAGCAGTCAATACCTCATTTCACTCCACATTCCACACATCATTCCACACATCATTCCACACATCATTCCACACATCATTCCTCACCTCATTCCACTCATCATTCCACACATCATTCAATACATCATTCCACAAATCATTCCACACATCATTCCACTCATCATTCCACACATAATTCCACACAGCATTCCACACATCATTGCACACATCATTCCTCACCTCATTCCACACCTCATTTCACACATCATTTCACACAGCATTCGACACATCATTCCACACAACGTTCCAAATATCATCCACTCCTCATTCCAGATATCATCCACGCATCATTCCACATCTCATTCCACATCTCATTCCACACATCATTCCACACATGATTTCACACCTCATTCCACACCTCATTCCACAATCATTCCACACATCATTCCACACTTCATTCCACGCATCATTCCACACTTCATTCCACACATCATTTATCACCTCATTCCACACATAATTCCACACATCAGTCAATACCTCATTCCACACCAGATTCCACACTTCATTCCACACATCATTCCACACATCATTCCAGACCTCATTCCACACATCATTCCACACATCATTCCACACATGATTTCACACCTCATTCCACACCTCATTCCACAATCATTCCACACATCATTCCACACTTCATTCCACACATTATTCTGCACATCATTTGACACATCATTCCACAACTCATTCCACACGTCATTCCACACATCTTTACACACATCATTCCACACAAGATACCACACATCATTCCACAGATCATTCCACACATCATTCCACACAACATTCCACACATCATTCCAGACCTCATTCCAAACATCATTCCACACATCATTCCACACATCATTCCACATATCATTCCACCCATCATTCCACACAGCATTCCACACCTCATACCATAACACCATTCCACACCTCATTCCACAACCAATTCCACACATTATTCCAGACCTCATTCCACATATCATTCCACACATCATTCCACACATCATTCCATACATCATTCAACACATCATTCCACACATCATTCTACCCTTCATTCCACACCTCATTCCACATAACGTTCCACACATCACTCCAGATATCATTCGACACATCATTCCACACATCATTCCACACATCATTCCAGATATCATTCGACACATCATTCCACACATCATTTCACACATCATTCCACACATCATTCCACAACATTTCACATATCATTCCACGCATCATTCCACACTTCATTCCACACATCATTTAACACCTCATTCCACACATAATTCCACACATCAGTCAATACCTCATTCCACACCAGATTCCACACTTCATTCCACACATCATTCCAGACATCATTCCTCACATCATTCCAAACATCATTCCACACATCATTCCACACATCATTCCAGATATCATTCGACACATCATTCCACACATCATTCCAAACTTCATTCCACACATCATTCCTCACCTCATTCCACTCATCATTCCACACATCATTTCGCACATCATTCCACACATCATTCCACACATCTTTCCACGCATCATTCCACACAACGTTCCACACATCATTCCACACCACATTCCATATATCATTCCACGCATCATTCCACACATCATTACAGACATCATTCCACATATCATTCCACACATCATTCCACACATCATTCCACACAAGATACCACACCTCATTCCACACATCATTGCACACATCATTCCACACAACATTCCACACGTCATTCCAGACCTCATTCGACACATAATCCAACACGTCATTCCACATATCATTCCACACCTCATTCCACACATCATTCCACACATCATTCTACACCTCATTCCATAACTCATTCCCACATCATTCCTAACAACATTCCACACGTCATTCCTCATATGATTCCACACATCATCCCACACATCATTCGACACAACATTCCACAACTCATTCCACACATCATTCCACACATCATTCCACACAACATTCAACATATGATTCCACACATCATTCTACACATCATTCCACACATCATTCCACACCTCATTTCACACATCATTCCACACATCAATCCAAACCTCATTCCACACATCATTCCACAACTCATTCCACACATCATTCCACACATTAATCTGCACATCATTTGACACATCATTCCACAACTCATTCCACACGTCATTCTACACATCTTTACACACATCATTCCACACAAGATACCACACATCATTCCACAGATCATTCCACACATCATTCCACACAACATTCCACACATCATTCCAGACCTCATTCCACACATCATTCCACACATCATTCCACATATCATTCCACACATCATTCCACCCATCATTCCACACCTCATACCACACACCATTCCACACCTCATTCCACAACCCATTCCACACATCTTTACAGACCTCATTCCACACATCATGCCACACATCATTCCACACATCATTCCACACATCATTCAACACATCATTCCACACATCATTCTACCCTTCATTCCACACCTCATTCCACGTAACATTCCACACATCACTCCAGATATCATTCGACACATCATTCCACACATCATTCCACACATCATTCCACACATCATTCCAGATATCATTCGACACATCATTCCACACATCATTTCACACATCATTCCACACATCATTCCACAACATTTCATATATCATTCCACACATCATTCCACACATCAGTCCATATCTCATTCCCACCTCATTCCACACATCATTCCACACTTCATTCCACAAATCATTTTTCACCTCATTCAATACATAATTCCACACAGCAGTCAATACCTCATTTCACTCCACATTCCACACGTCATTCCACACATCATTCCACACATCATTCCACACATCATTCCACACATCATTCCACACATCATTCCTCACCTCATTCCACTCATCATTCCACACATCATTCAATACATCATTCCACAAATCATTCCACACATCATTCCACTCATCATTCCACACATAATTCCACACAGCATTCCACACATCATTGCACACATCATTCCTCACCTCATTCCACACCTCATTTCACACATCATTTCACACAGCATTCGACACATCATTCCACACAACGTTCCAAATATCATCCACTCCTCATTCCAGATATCATCCACGCATCATTCCACATCTCATTCCACATCTCATTCCACACATCATTCCACACATGATTTCACACCTCATTCCACACCTCATTCCACAATCATTCCACACATCATTCCACACTTCATTCCACGCATCATTCCACACTTCATTCCACACATCATTTATCACCTCATTCCACACATAATTCCACACATCAGTCAATACCTCATTCCACACCAGATTCCACACTTCATTCCACACATCATTCCACACATCATTCCAGACCTCATTCCACACATCATTCCACACATCATTCCACACATGATTTCACACCTCATTCCACACCTCATTCCACAATCATTCCACACATCATTCCACACTTCATTCCACACATTATTCTGCACATCATTTGACACATCATTCCACAACTCATTCCACACGTCATTCCACACATCTTTACACACATCATTCCACACAAGATACCACACATCATTCCACAGATCATTCCACACATCATTCCACACAACATTCCACACATCATTCCAGACCTCATTCCACACATCATTCCACACATCATTCCACACATCATTCCACATATCATTCCACCCATCATTGCACACAGCATTCCACACCTCATACCATAACACCATTCCACACCTCATTCCACAACCAATTCCACACATTATTCCAGACCTCATTCCACATATCATTCCACACATCATTCCACACATCAT
The DNA here is from genome assembly GCF_044704955.1 of Pristiophorus japonicus. Taxonomy (NCBI): domain Eukaryota; kingdom Metazoa; phylum Chordata; class Chondrichthyes; family Pristiophoridae; genus Pristiophorus; species Pristiophorus japonicus. The sequence goes on from NW_027254426.1 coordinate 754,105, forward strand.
TCCATACATCATTCAACACATCATTCCACACGTCATTCTACCCTTCATTCCACACCTCATTCCACATAACGTTCCACACATCACTCCAGATATCATTCGACACATCATTCCACACGTCATTCCACACATCATTCCAGATATCATTCCACACATCATTCCACACATCATTTCACACATCATTCCACACATCATTCCACAACATTTCACATATCATTCCACGCATCATTCCACACTTCATTTATCACCTCATTCCACACATAATTCCACACATCAGTCAATACCTCATTCCACACCAGATTCCACACTTCATTCCACACATCATTCCAGACATCATTCCTCACATCATTCCAAACATCATTCCACACATCATTCCACACATCATTCCAGATATCATTCGACACATCATTCCACACATCATTCCAAACTTCATTCCACACATCATTCCTCACCTCATTCCACTCATCATTCCACACATCATTTCGCACATCATTCCACACAGCATTCCACACATCTTTCCACGCATCATTCCACACAACGTTCCACACATCATTCCACACCACATTCCATATATCATTCCACGCATCATTCCACACATCATTACAGACATCATTCCACATATCATTCCACACATCATTCCACACATCATTCCACACAAGATACCACACCTCATTCCACACATCATTGCACACATCATTCCACACAACAATCCACACGTCATGCCAGACCTCATTCGACACATAATCCAACACGTCATTCCACATATCATTCCACACCTCATTCCACACAGCATTCCACACATCATTCTACACCTCATTCCACAACTCATTCCCACATCATTCCTAACAACATTCCACACGTCATTCCTCATATGATTCCACACATCATCCCACACATCATTCGACACAACATTCCACAACTCATTCCACACATCATTCCACACATCATTCCACACAACATTCAACATATGATTCCACACATCATTCTACACATCATTCCACACATCATTCCACACCTCATTTCACATATCATTCCACACATCAATCCAAACCTCATTCCACACATCATTCCACAACTCATTCCACACATCATTCCACACATCACTCCAGATATCATTCGACACATCATTCCACACATCATTCCACACATCATTCCACACATCATTCCAGATATCATTCGACACATCATTCCATACATCATTTCCCACATCATTCCACACATCATTCCACAACATTTCATATATCATTCCACACATCATTCCACACATCAGTCCATATCTCATTCCCACCTCATTCCACACATCATTCCACACTTCATTCCACAAATCATTTTTCACCTCATTCAATACATAATTCCACACAGCAGTCAATACCTCATTTCACTCCACATTACACACGTCATTCCACAAATCATTCCACACATCATTCCACACATCATTCCACACATCATTCCACACATCATTCCTCACCTCATTCCACTCATCATTCCACACATCATTCAATACATCATTCCACAAATCATTCCACACATCATTCCACTCATCATTCCACACATAATTCCACACAGCATTCCACACATCATTGCTCACATCATTCCTCACCTCATTCCACACCTCATTTCACACATCATTTCACACAGCATTCGACACATCATTCCACACAACGTTCCAAATATCATCCACTCATCATTCCAGATATCATCCACGCATCATTCCACATCTCATTCCACATCTCATTCCACACATCATTCCACACATGATTTCACACCTCATTCCACACCTCATTCCACAATCATTCCACACATCATTCCACACTTCATTCCACGCATCATTCCACACTTCGTTCCACACATCATTTATCACCTCATTCCACACATAATTCCACACATCAGTCAATACCTCATTCCACACCAGATTCCACACTTCATTCCACACATCATTCCACACTTCATTCCAGACCTCATTCCACACATCATTCCACACATCATTCCACACATGATTTCACACCTCATTCCACACCTCATTCCACAATCATTCCACACATCATTCCACACTTCATTCCACACATTATTCTGCACATCATTTGACACATCATTCCACAACTCATTCCACACGTCATTCCACACATCTTTACACACATCATTCCACACAAGATACCACACATCATTCCACAGATCATTCCACACATCATTCCACACAACATTCCACACATCATTCCAGACCTCATTCCACACATCATTCCACACAACATTCCACACATCATTCCACATATCATTCCACCCATCATTCCACACAGCATTCCACACCTCATACCATAACACCATTCCACACCTCATTCCACAACCAATTCCACACATTATTCCAGACCTCATTCCACATATCATTCCACACATCATTCCACACATCATTCCATACATCATTCAACACATCATTCCACACATCATTCTACCCTTCATTCCACACCTCATTCCACATAACGTTCCACACATCACTCCAGATATCATTCGACACATCATTCCACACATCATTCCACACATCATTCCAGCTATCATTCGACACATCATTGCACACATCATTTCACACATCATTCCACACATCATTCCACAACATTTCACATATCATTCCACGCATCATTCCACACTTCATTCCACACATCATTTATCACCTCATTCCACACATAATTCCACACATCAGTCAATACCTCATTCCACACCAGATTACACACTTCATTCCACACATCATTCCACACATCATTCCACACATCATTCCACACATCATTCCAGATATCATTCGACACATCATTCCACACATCATTCCAAACTTCATTCCACACATCATTCCTCACCTCATTCCACTCATCATTCCACACATCATTTCGCACATCATTCCACACATCTTTCCACACATCTTTCCACGCATCATTCCACATCTCATTCCACATCTCATTCCACACATAATTCCACACATGATTTCACACCTCATTCCACACCTCATTCCACAATCATTCCACACATCATTCCACACTTCATTCCACACATCATTCCACACAACATTGCACTACTCATTTCTCACATAATTCCAAACGTAATTCCACGCGTCCTTCCATACTTCATTCCACACATCATTCCAGACATCATTCCACATATCATTCCACACAGCATTCCACATATCATTCCTCACAAGATACCACACCTCATTCCACACATCATTCCACACATCATTCCACACAACATTCCACACATAATTCCAGACCTCATTCGACACATAATCCAACACATCATTCCACATATCATTCCACACTTCATTTCACACATCATTCCAGACCTCATTCCACACATCATTCCACACATCATTCCAAACCTCATTCCACAACTCATCCCACATCATTCCTCACAACATTCCACACATGATTCCACACATCATTCTACACATCATTCCACACATCATTCCACACATCATTCCACAAATCATTCCACACATCAATCCAAACGTCATTCCACACATCATTCCACACCTCATTCCACAACCCATTCCACATATCATTCCACACATCATTCAACACATCATTCCATACATCATTCTACATTTCATTCCACACTTCATTCCACTTAACATTCCACACAACATTTCACACATCACTTCAGATATCATTCGACACTTCATTCCACGCATCATTCCAAACATCATTCCACACATCACTCCAGAAATCATTCGACACATCATTCCACACCTCATTCCACACATCATTCCACACATCATTCCACAACATTTCACACATCATTCCACACATCATTCCACACATCAGTCAATATCTTATTCCCACCTCATTCCACACATCATTCCACACATCATTCCACACATCTTTCCACGCATCATTCCAAACTTCATTCCACACATCATTTATCACCTCATTCCACACATAATTCCACACATCAGTCTATACCTCATTCCACACCACATTCCACACTTCATTCCACACATCATTCCACACATCATTCCACGCATCATTCCACACATCATTCCAGATATCATACGACACATCATTCCACACATCATTCCAAACTTCATTGCACACATCATTCCTCACCTCATTTCACTCATCATTCCACACATCATTTCGCACATCATTCCACACATCATTCCACACATGATTCCACGCAACATACCACACATCATTCCACACAACATTCCATATATAATTCCACGCGTCATTCCACGCATCATTCCAGACACCATTCTACATATCATTCCACACATCATTCCACACATCAATCCACACAAGATACCACACCTCATTCCACACCTCATTCCACACATCATTCCACACATCATTCCACACAACATTCCACACATCATTCCAGACCTCATTCGACACATAAGCCAACACATCATTCCACATATCATTCCACACTTCATTCCACACATCATTCCACACCTCACTCCACACACCATTCCACACATCATTCCACACCTCATTCCACACATCATTAAACACATCATTCCACACAACATTCCACACATGATTCCACACATCATTCTACACATCATTCCACACATCATTCTACACCTCATTTCACACATCATTACACACATCAATCCAAACCTCATTCCACACACCATTCCACAACTCATTCCACACATCATTACACACATTATTCTGCACATCATTTGACACATCATTCCACAACTCATTCCACACATCATTCCACACATCATTCCACACATCTTTACACACATCATTCCACACATTATTCCACACCATATTCCATACCTCATTCCACACATAATTCCAAACATCATTACATACATCATTCCACACATCATTCCACACATCATTCCACCCATCATTCCACACAGCATTCCACACCTCATACCACACATCATTCCACACCTCATTCCACAACCCATTCCACATATCATTCCACACATCATTCCACACATCATTCTACCCTTTATTCCACACCTCATTCCACATAACATTCCACACATCACTCCAGATATCATTCGACACATCATTCCACAGGTCATTCCACACATCATTTCACACATCATTCCAGATATCATTCCACACATCATTCCACACATCATTCCACACAACATTCCACACATCATGCCACAACATTTCACACATCATTGCACACATCATTCCACACATCAGTCCATATCTCATTCCCATCCTCATTCCACACATCATTCCACACATCATTGCACACAGCATTCCACACATCATTCCACACAACGTTCCAAATATCATCCACTCCTCATTCCACATATAATCCACGCATCATTCCACATCTCATTCCACACATCATTCCACACATGATTTTACACTTCATTCCACAGCTCATTCCACAATCATTCCACACATCATTCCACACTTCATTCCACCCTTCATTCCACACAACATTGCACTCCTCATTTCACACATCATTCCACACGTAATTCCACACGTCCTTCCAGACATCATTCCACACATCATTCCACACATCATTCCAAAAGTTATTCCAGACATCATTCCACACAGTATTACACACATCATTCCACACATCAATCACACCTCATTCCATACCTCATTCCACATCTCACTCCACACTTCATTCCACACAGCCATTGCACACATCATTCCACACCTCATTCCATATATCATTCCACGCATCATTCCACACCTCATTCCATAGCTCATTCCACATCTCACTTCCCACTTCATTCCACACAGCCATTGCACATATCATTCCAATCATAATTCCACACATCATTCCAAACATCATTCCAAACATCATTCCACAAATCATTCCACACATCATTCCACACGCTATTCCAAATATCATTCCACACCTCATTCTACATAACATTCCACGCATCATTCCAAACATCATTCCACACATAATTCCACATATCATTCCACACATCATTCCGCACATCTTTCGACACTTCATTCCAAATATCATCCACTCCTCATTCCACATATCATTCCAAGCATCATTCCACATCCCTTTCTCACATCATTCGACACATGATTCCACACATCATTCCACACCTCATTCCACACATCATTGCACACAGCATTTCAAACATCTTTCCACACATTATTCCACACGTCATTCCAAACCTCATTCCACATATCATTCCACGCATCATTCCACACATCATTCCACACATCATTCCACAACATTTCACACATCATTCCACACATCATTCCACACATCAGTCCATATCTCATTCCGACCTGATTCCACACATCATTCCACACATCATTCCACACATCATTCCACACATCATTCCACACCTCATTCCACATATCATTCCACACATCATTCCATGCATCATTCCACACTTCATTCCACACATCATTTATCACCTCATTCCACACATAATTCCACACATCTGTCAATACCTCATTCCACACCACATTCCACACTTCATTCCACACATCATTCCACACATCATTCCACACATCATTCCAAACATCATTCCACACTTCATTCCACACGTCATTTATCACCTTATTCCACACATAATTCCACACATCAGTCAATACTTCATTCCACACCACATTCCACACTTCATTCCACACTTCATTCCACACATCATTCCACACATCATTCCTCACCTCATTCCACTCATCATTCCACATATCATTTCGCACATCATTCCACACATCATTCCACACATCATTCCACACATCATTCCACACAACGTTCCACACATCATTCCACACCACATTCCAGATATCATTCCACGCATCATTCCACACAGCATTGCAGACATCATTCCACATATCATTCCACACACCATTCCACACATCATTCCACACAAGATACCACACCTCATTCCACACATCATTCCACACATCATTCCACACAACATTCCATACGTCATTCCAGACCGCATTCGACACATAATCCAACACACCATTCCACATATCATTCCACACTTCATTCCACACATCATTCTACACCTCATTCCACACATCATTCCAAACATCATTCTACACCTCATTCCACAACTCATTCCCACATCATTCCTAACAACATTCCACACGTCATTCCTCATATGATTCCACACATCATCCCACACATCATTCGACACAACATTCCACAACTCATTCCACACATCATTCCACACATCATTCCACACAACATTCAACATATGATTCCACACATCATTCTACATATCATTCCACACATCATTCCACACCTCATTTCACACATCATTCCACACATCAATCCAAACCTCATTCCACACGTCATTCCACAACTCATTCCACACATCATTCCACACATTATTCTGCGCATCATTTGACACATCATTCCACAACTCATTCCACACGTCATTCCACACATCTTTACACACATCATTCCACACAAGATACCACACATCATTCCACAGATCATTTAAACACATCATTCCACACAACATTGCACACATCATTCCAGACCTCATTCCACACATCATTCCACACATCATTCCACACATCATTCCACACATCATTGCACAACCCATTCCTCACATCATTCCAGACCTCATTCCACATATCATTCCACACGTCATTCCACACATCATTCCACACATCATTCAACACATCATTCCACACATCATTCTACCCTTCATTCCACACCTCATTCCACATAACATTCCACACATCACTCCAGATATCATTAAACACATCATTCCACACATCATTCTGCACATCATTCCACACTTCATTCCAGATATCATTCGACACATCATTCCACACATCATTTCACACATCATTCCACACATCATTCCACAACATTTCACATATCATTCCACACATCATTCCACACATCAGTCCATATCTCATTCCCACCTCATTCCACACGTCATTCCACACATCATTTCACACATCATTCCACACATCATTCCACACATCATTCAACACATCATTCCACACATCATTCCTCACCTCATTCCACTCATCATTCCACACATCATTCAATACATCATTCCACAAATCATTCCATACATAATTCCACACAGCATTCCACACATCATTGCACACATCATTCCTCACCTCATTCCACACCTCATTCCACACCTCATTTCACACGTCATTTCACACAGCATTCGACACATCATTCCACACAACGTTCCAAATATCATCCACTCCTCATTCCACATCTCATTCCAAATCTCATTCCACACATCATTCCACACATGATTTCACACCTCATTCCACACCTCATTCCACAATCATTCCACACATCATTCCACACTTCATTCCACACATCTTTCCACACAAATTTGCACTCCTCATTTCACACATCATTCCAAACGTAATTCCACGCGTCCTTCCATGCTTCATTCCACACATCATTCCACACATCATTCCAAACGTCATTCCACACATCATTCCACACAGTATTATACTCATCATTCCATACATCAATTCACACCTCATTCCATACCGCATTCCACATCTCACTCCACACTTCATTCCACACACCATTGCACACATCATTCCACGCCTCGTTACACATATCATTCCACGCATCATTCCACACATCATTCCACACGTCATTCCTCATATAATTCCACACATCATCCCACACATCATTCGACACAACATTCCACAACTCATTCCACACATCATTCCACATATCATTCCACACTTCATTCCACACATCATTTCACACCTCATTCCACACATCATTCCACTCATCATTCCAAACGTCATCCCACACATCATTCCACACAGTGTTGCACACATCATTCCACACATCAATTCACAACTCATTCCATACCTCATTCCACATCTCACTCCACACTTCATTCAATGCAGCCATTGCACACATCATTCCACACCTCATTCCACATATCATTCCACGCGTTATTCCACACATCATTGCAGACATCATTCCACATATCATTCCACACAGCATTCCACACATCATTCAACACAAGATACCACACCTCATTCCACACATCATTCCACACATCATTCCACACAACATTCCACACGTAATTCCAGACCTCATTCGACACATAATCCAACACATCATTCCACATATCATTCCACACTTCATTTCACACATCATTCCAAACCTCATTCCACACATCATTCCACACATCATTCCAAACCTCATTCCAAAACTCATTCCCACATCATTCCACACAACATTCCACACATGATTCCACACATCATTCTACACATCATTCCACACATCATTCCACACATCATTCCACAAATCATTCCACACTTCAATCCAAACGTCATTCCACACATCATTCCACACCTCATTCCACAACCCATTCCACATATCATTCCACACATCATTCAGCACATCATTCCACACATCATTCTACATTTCATTCCACACCTCATTCCACATAGCATTCCACACAACATTCCACGCATCATTCCACACCTCATTCCATATATCATTCCACACATCTTTCCACGCATCATTCCAAACTTCATTCCACACGTCATTTATCACCTCATTCCACACATAATTCCACACATCAGTCAATACCTCATTCCACACCACATTCCAGACTTCATTCCACATATCATTCCACACATCATTCAACGCATCATTCCACACATCATTCCAGATATCATTCGAAACATCATTCCACGCATCATTCGACACATCCTTCCACACCTCATTCCACACATCATTCCACACATCATTCCACAACATTTCACACATCATTCCACACATCATTCCACACATCAGTCAATATCTCATTCCCACCTCATTCCACACATCATTCCACACATCATTCCACACATCATTCCACGCATCATTCCACACCTCATTCCATATATCATTCCACACATCTTTCCACGCATCATTCCAAACTTCATTCCACACGTCATTTATCACCTCATTCCACACATAATTCCACACATCAGTCAATACCTCATTCCACACCACATTCCAGACTTCATTCCACATATCATTCCACACATCATTCAACGCATCATTCCACATATCATTCCAGATATCAATCGACACATCATTCCACACATCATTCCAAACTTCATTCCACACATCATTCCTCACCTCATTTCACTCATCATTCCACACATCATTCCACACATCATTCCACGCAACATGCCACACATCATTCCACACCTCATTCCATATATAATTCCACGCATTATTACACACATCATTCCAGACACCATTCCACATATTATTCCACACGTCATTCCACACATCAATCCACACAAGATACCACACCTCATTCCACACATCATTCCACACATCATTCCACACAACATTCCACACATCATTCCAGACCTCATTCGACACATAAGCCAACACATCATTCCACATATCATTCCACACTTCATTCCACACACCATTCCACACCTCATTCCACACATCGTTCCACACGTCATTCCACACCTCATTCCACAACTCATTCCCACATCAACCCTAACAACATTCCACACGTCATTCCTCATATTATTCCACACATCATCCCACACATCATTCGACACAACATTCCACACCTCATTCCACACATCATTCCACACATCATTCCACACAACATTCCACACATGATTCCACACATCATTCTACACATCATTCCACACATCATTCCACACCTCATTTCACTCATCATTCCACACATCAATCCAAACCTCATTCCACACACCATTCCACAACTCATTCCACACATCATTCCACACATTATTCTGCACATCATTTGACACATCATTCCACAACTTATTCCACACATCATTCCACACATCATTCCACACATCTTTACACACATCATTCCACACATTATTCCACACCATATTCCACACCTCATTTCACACATAATTCCAAACATCATTACATACATCATTCCACACATCATTCCACACATCATTCCACCCATCATTCCACACATCATTCCACACCTCATACCACACATCATTCCACACCTCATTCCACAACCCATTCCACATATTATTCCACACATCATTCAACACATCATTCCACACATCATTCTACCCTTCATTCCACACCTCATTTCACATAACATTCCCCACATCACTCCAGATATCATTCGACACATCATTCCACAGGTCATTCCACACATCATTCCACACATCATTCCAGATATCATTCCACACATCATTCCACACATCATTCCACACATCATTCCACACATCATTCCACAACATTTCACACATCATTCCACACATCATTCCACACATCAGTCCATATCTCATTCCCATCCTCATTCCACACATCATTCCACACATCATTCCACACACCATTCCACACATCATTCCACATATCATTCCACACTTCATTCCACACATCATTTATCACCTCATTCCATACATGATTCCACACATCGGTCAATACCTCATTTCACACCACATGCCATACGTCATTCCACACATCATTCCACACATCATTTAACACATCATTCAACACATCATTCCACACATCAGTCCTCACCTCATTCTACTCATCATTCCACGCATCATTCAATACATCCTTCCACAAATCTTTCCACACATCATTCCACTCATCATTCCACACATAATTCCACATAGCATTCCACACATCATTGCACACATCATTCCACACCTCATTCCACAACTCATTCCACACATCATTTCACACAGCATTCCACACATCATTCCACACAACGTTCCAAATATCATCCACTCCTCATTCCACATATCATCCACGCATCATTCCACATCTCATTCCACACATCATTCCACACGTAATTCCACGCGTCCTTCCATACATCATTCCACACATCATTCCACACATCAATCCAAACGTCATTCCACACATCATTCTACACAGCATTACACATATCATTCCACACATCAATTCACACCTCATTCCATACCTCATTCCACATCTCACTTCCCACTTCATTCCACACAACCATTGCACATATCATTCCAATCATAATTCCACACATCATTCCACACATCATTCCACACATCATTCCACACATCTTTCCATACACTATTCCAAATATCATTCCACACCTCATTCCACATAACATTCCACGAATCATTCCACACATCATTCCACACAAAATTCCACATATCATTCCACACATCATTCCGCACATCTTTCCACACTTCATTCCAAATATCATCCATTCCTCATTCCACATATCATTCCACACTTCATTCCACACATAATTTATCACCTCATTCCATACATAATTCCACACATCATCAGTCAATACCCCATTTCACACCACATGCCACACGTCATTCCACACATCATTCCACACATTATTCCACACATCATTCCACACATCATTCCTCACCTCATTCCACTCATCATTCCACACATCATTCAATACATCATTCCACAAATCATACCACACATCATTCCACTCATCATTCCACACATAATTCCACACAGCATTCCACAAATCATTGCACACATCATTCCACATCTCATTCCACAACTCATTCCACACATCATTTCACACAGCATTCCAAACATCATTCCACACAACGTTCTAAATATCATCCACTCCTCATTCCACATATAATCCACGCATCATTCCACATCTGATTCCACACATCATTCCACACATGATTTCACACCTCATTCCACACCTCATTCCAAACATCATTCCACACATCATTCCACACATCATTCCATTCAACAATCCACACATCATTGCACACATCATTCCACACCTCATTCCACACCTCATTCTACACATCATTCCACACATCATTCCACACATCATTCCACACAAAATTCCAAATATCATCCACTCCTCATTCCACACATCATTCGACACATCATCTGATATATCATTCCACACCTCATTCCACACATCATTCCACACAGCATTTCACGTTATTCCACACGCCATTCCACACCTCATTCCACACCTCATTCCACACCTCATTCCACGCATCATTCCACACATCATTCCACACATCATTCCAAACATCATTCCACACCTCATTCCACGTATCATTCCACGCATCATTCCAGGCATCATTCCACACATCATTCCACATATCATTCCACACAGCATTCCACACATCATCCACACAACATTCCACACATCATTCCATACATCATTCCACACGTCATTCCAAACATCATTCCACACATCATTCCACAAATCATTCCACACATCATTCCACACAACATTCCACACCACATTCCAAACCTCATTCCACACATTATTCCAAACATCATTGCATACATCATTCCACACATCATTCGACACATCATTCCACACATCATTCCACACCTCATTCCACACATCATTGCACACAGCATTTCAAACATCTTTCCACACATTATTCCACACGTCGTTCCAAACCTCATTTCACATATCATTCCACGCATCATTCCACACATCATTCCAAGCATCATTCCACACATCATTCCAAACATCATTCTACACATCATTCCACACATCATTCCACACAACATTCCAAATATCATCCACTCCTCATTCCACACATCATTCGACACATCATCTGATATATCATTCCACACCTCATTCCATACATCATTCCACACAGCATTTCACACATCATTCCACACACCATTTCACACCTCATTCCACACCTCATTCCACACCACATTCCACATATCATTCCACGCATCATTCCACACATCATTCCACACATCATTCCAAACATCATTCCACACCTCATTCCACGTATCATTCCAAGCATCATTCCACACATCATTCCACACATTATTCCACATATCATTCCACATATCATTCCACACAGCATTCCACACATCATTCCACATAACATTCCACACATCATTCCATACATTATTCCACACGTCATTCCACACATCATTCCACACATCATTCCACACCACATTTCAAACCTCATTCCACACATAATTCCAAACATCATTGCATACATGATTCCACACATCATCCCAAACATCATTCCACACATCATTCCACACCTCATTCAACACATCATTCCACACATCATTCAACACATCATTCCACACATCATTCTACACTTCATTCCACATGTCATTCTACACCTCATTCCACACATCATTCCACAACTCATTCCACACATCATTCCACACGTCATTCTGCACATCATTCCACACATTATTCCACAACTCATTCCACACATCGTTCCACACATCATTCTGCACATCATTCCACACATCATTCCACACCATATTCCACACCTCATTCAACACATAATTCCAAACATCATTACATACATCATTCCACACATCATTCCACACATCATTCCACACATCATTCTACACCTCATTCCACACATCATTCCGCACCTCATTCCACAACTCATTCCACACATTATTCAACGCATCATTCCACACATCATTCTATACTTAATTCCACACATCATTCCACACATCATTTCAAACATCATTCCACAACATTCCACAAATCACTCCACACAGTATTCCACACATCTGTCTTTACCGCATTCCACACCTCATTCCACACATCATTCCACACGTTATTCCACACATCATTCCAAATATAATTCCAGATACCATTCGACACATCATTCCACAACTCTTTCCACACATCATTCCACACGTTATTCTACACATCATTCCACACATGATTCCACAACGCATTCCACACATCATTCCACACATCATTCCACACATCATTTCACACGTCATTCCAATCATCATTCCACAAATCATTCCACACCATATTCCACACTTCATTCCACACATCATTACACACGTCATTCCACACATCATTCCAAACATCATTCCACACGTCATTCCACAACTCATTCCACATATAATTCCACACATCATTCCACACATCATTCCACACATCATTCCACACATCATTCCACACAACATTCCACTCATCAGTCCATACCGCATTCCACACCTCATTGCACACATCATTCCACACATGATTCCACACATGATTCCACACACCATCCAAATATCATTCCACACCTCATTCCACATAACATTCCACACATCATTCCACGCATCATTCCACACATCATTCCACAACATTCCACACATCATTCCACACATCATTCCACTCATCAGTCCATACCACATTCCGCACTTCATTCCACACATCATTCCACACTTTATTCCACACATCATTCCAAGCATCATTACATACATCATTCCACACATCATTCCAAACATCATTCCACACATCATTCCATTCAACAATCCACAGATCATTGCACACATCATTCCACACCTCATTCCAAACCACATTCTACACATCATTCCACACATCATTCCACACGTCATTCCACACAACATTCCAAATATCATCCACTCCTCATTCCACACATCATTCGACACATCATCTGACATAGCATTCCACACCTCATTCCACACATCATTCCACACAGCATTTCACACCTCATTCCAAACATCATCCACACATCATTCCACACATCATTCCATTCAACAATCCACACATCATTGCACACATCATTCCACACCTCATTCCACACCTCATTCTACACATCATTCCACACATCATTCCACACATCATTCCACACAAAATTCCAAATATCATCCACTCCTCATTCCACACATCATTCGACACATCATCTGATATATCATTCCACACCTCATTCCACACATCATTCCACACAGCATTTCACACGTTATTCCACACACCATTCCACACCTCATTCCACACCTCATTCCACACCTCATTCCACGCATCATTCCTCACATCATTCCACACATCATTCCAAACATCATTCCACACCTCATTCCACGTATCATTCCACGCATCATTCCAGGCATCATTCCACACATCATTCCACATATCATTCCACACAGCATTCCACACATCAATCCACACAACATTTCACACATCATTCCATACATCATTCCACACGTCATTCCAAACATCATTACACACATCATTCCACACATCATTCCACACATCATTCCACACATCATTCCACACCACATTCCAAACCTCATTCCACACATTATTCCAAACATCATTGCATATATCATTCCACACATCATCCGACACATCATTCCACACATCATTCCACACCTCATTCCACACATCATTCCAAACCTCATTCCACAACTCATTCCACACATCATTCCACACATCATTCCACACATCATTCAACACATCATTCTACACTTCATTCCACAAGTCATTCCACACCTCATTCCACACATCATTCCATACATCATTCCAAACCTCATTCCACACATCATTCCACAACTCATTCCACACATCATTCCACACATCATTCCACACATTATTCCACACATTATTCTACACATCATTCCACACATAATTCCAAACATCATTACATACATCATTCCAGACATCATTCCACACATCATTCCACACCTCATTCCACACATCATTCCGCACCTCATTCCACAACTCATTCCAAACATTATTCAACACATCATTCCACACATCATTCCACACATCATTCTACACTTAATTCCACACATCATTCCACATATCATTCCACACATCAGTCCACACATCAGTCCATACCGCATTCCACACCTCATTGCACACATCATTCCACACATTATTCCACACATGATTCCACACATCATTCCAAACATCATTCTACACCTCATTCCACATAACATTCCACACATCATTACATGCATCATTCCACACATCATTCCACACATCATTCCACACATCAGTCTATATCTCATTCGACACATCATTCCACACATCATTCCACACATCAATCCAAACGTCATTCCACACATCATTCTACACAGCATTACACACATCATTCCACACATCAATTCACACCTCATTCCATACCTCATTCCACATCTCACTTCCCACTTCATTCCACACAGCCATTGCACATATCATTCCAATCATAATTCCACACATTATTCCACACATCATTCCACACATCATTCCACACATCATTCCACACACTATTCCAAATATCATTCCACACTTCATTCCACATAACATTCCACGCATCATTCCAAACATCATTCCACACATAATTCCACATATCATTCCAGACATCATTCCGCACATCATTCGACACTTCATTCCAAATATCATCCACTCCTCATTCCACATATCATTCCAAGCATCATTCCACTTCCCTTTCTCACATCATTCGACACATGATTCCACACATCATTCCACACCTCATTCCACACATCATTGCACACAGCATTTCAAACATCTTTCCACACATTATTCCACACGTCATTCCAAACCTCATTCCACATATCATTCCACGCATCATTCCACACATCAGTCCATACCTCATACCACACCTCATTCGACACATCATTCCACACATCATTCCTTACATCAATTCACACCACATAGCAGAAAACATTCTACGCATCATTCCACACATCATTCCAAACATCATTCTACACATCATTCCACACATCATTCCACACAACATTCCAAATATCATCCACTCCTCGTTCCACACATCATTCGACACATCATCTGATATATCATTCCACACCTCATTCCACACATCATTCCACACAGCATGTCACACATCATTCCACACATCATTCCACACATCATTCCACACACCATTCCACACCTCATTGCACACATCTTTCCAAACATCATTACACACATCATTCCACACATCATTCCAAACATCATTCTACACATCATTCCACACATCATTCCACACAACATTCCAAATATCATCCACTCCTCATTCCACACATCATTCGACACATCATCTGATATATCATTCCACACCTCATTCCACACATCATTCCACACAGCATTTCACACATCATTCCAAACATCATTACATACAGCATTCCACACATCATTCCACACCTCATTCCACATATCATTCCACACATCATTCCACACATCATTCCACACATCATTCCAGACATCAGTCCACACCTCATTCCACATATCATTCCACACATCATTCCACACATCATTCCACACCTCATTCCACACATCATTCCAAACCTCATTCCACAACTCATTCCACACATCATTCCACACATCATTCCACACATCATTGCACACATCATTCTACACTTCATTCCACAAGTCATTCCACACCTCATTCCACACATCATTCCATACATCATTCCAAACCTCATTCCACACATCATTCCACAACTCATTCCACACATCATTCCACACATCATTCCACACATTATTCCACACCATATTCCACACCTCATTCCACACATAATTCCAAACATCATTACATACATCATTCCAGACATCATTCCACACATCATTCCACACATCATTCCACACCTCATTCCACACATCATTCCGCACCTCATTCCACAACTCATTCCACACATTATTCAACACATCATTACACACATCATTCCACACATCATTCTACACTTAATTCCACACATCATTCCACACATCATTCCACACATCAGTCCACACATCAGTCCATACCGCAGTCCACACCTCATTGCACACATCATTCCACACATTATTCCACACATGATTCCACACATCATTCCAAACATCATTCTACACCTCATTCCACATAACATTGCACACATCATTACATGCATCATTCCACACATCATTCCATAACATTCCACACATCATTCCACACATCATTCCACACATCAATCCAAACGTCATTCCACACATCATTCTACACAGCTTTACACACATCATTCCACACATCAATTCACACCTCATTCCATACCTCATTCCACATCTCACTTCCCACTTCATTCCACACAGCCATTGCCCATATCATTCCAATCATAATTCCACACATTATTCCACACATCATTCCACACATCATTCCACACATCATTCCACACACTATTCCAAATATCATTCCACACCTCATTCCACATAACATTCCACGCATCATTCCAAACATAATTCCACACATAATTCCACATATCATTCCAGACATCATTCCGCACATCATTCGACACTTCATTCCAAATATCATCCACTCCTCATTCCACATATCATTCCAAGCATCATTCCACATCCCTTTCTCACATCATTCGACACATGATTCCACACATCATTCCACACCTCATTCCACACATCATTGCACACAGCATTTCAAACATCTTTCCACACATTATTCCACACGTCATTCCAAACCTCATTCCACATATCATTCCACGCATCATTCCACACATCATTCCACACATCATTCCAAACATCATTCCACACCTCATTCCACACATCATTCCACACGTCATTCCTCACACCATTCCACACCACATTCCACACATCATTCCACGCATCATTCCACACATCAGTCCATACCTCATACCACACCTCATTCGACACATCATTCCACACATCATTCCTTACATCAATTCACACCACATAGCAGAAAACATTCTACGCATCATTCCACACATCATTCCAAACATCATTCTACACATCATTCCACACATCATTCCACACAACATTCCAAATATCATCCACTCCTCGTTCCACACATCATTCGACACATCATCTGATATATCATTCCACACCTCATTCCACACATCATTCCACACAGCATGTCACACATCATTCCACACATCATTCCACACATCATTCCACACACCATTCCACACCTCATTGCACACATCTTTCCAAACATCATTACACACATCATTCCACACATCATTCCACACATCATTCCACACATCATTGCACACAGCATTTCAAACATCTTTCCACACATTATTCCACACGTCATTCCAAACCTCATTCCACATATCATTCCACGCATCATTCCACACATCATTCCACACATCATTCCAAACATCATTCCATACCTCATTACACACATAATTCCACACCTCATTCCACAACTCATTCCACATATAATTCCACACATCATTCAACACATCATTCCACACATCATTCTAAACTTCATTCCGCACATCATTACACACATCATTCCACACATCATTCCACACATCATTCCAAACATCATTCTACACATCATTCCACACATCATTCCACACAACATTCCAAATATCATCCACTCCTCATTCCACACATCATTCGACACATCATCTGATATATCATTCCACACCTCATTCCACACATCATTCCACACAGCATTTCACACATCATTCCAAACATCATTACATACAGCATTCCACACATCATTCCACACCTCATTCCACATATCATTCCACACATCATTCCACACATCATTCCACACATCATTCCAGACATCAGTCCACACCTCATTCCACATATCATTCCACACATCATTCCACACATCATTCCACACTTCATTCCACTCATCATTCCAAACATCATTACATACAGCATTCCACACATCATTCCACACCTCATTCCACATATCATTCCACGCATCATTCCACACATCATTCCAAAAATCATTCTGCACATCATTCCACACAACATTCCACACAACTTTCCAAATATCATCCACTCCTCATTCCACACATCATTCGACACATCATCTGACATATCATTCCACACCACATTCCACACATCATTCCACACAGCATTTCATACATCATTCCACACTCCATTCCACACCTCATTCCACACCTCATTCCACATATCATTCCACGCATCATTCCACATATCATTCCACGCATCATTCCAAACATAATTCCACACCGCATTCCACGTATCATTCCACGCATCATTCCACACATCATTCTACACATCATTCCACATATAATTCCAAACGGCAATCCACACATCATTCCAACTAACATTCCACACATCATTCCATACATCATTCCACACGTCATTCCACACATCATTGCACACATCAATCCACACATCAACCCAAACATAATTCCACACATCATTCCACACCTCATTCCACACATCATTCCACACATCATTCAACACATCATTCCACACATCATTCTACACTTCATTCCACATGTCATTCCACAACTCTTTCCACACATCATACCACACATCATTCCGCACATCATTCCACACATCATTCCACACCATATTCCACACTTCATTCAACACATAATTCCAAACATCATTACATACATCATTCCACACATCATTCCACACATCATTCCACACCTCATTCCACACATCTTTCCGCACCTCATTCCACAACTCATTCCACATATCATTCCACACATCATTCCGCACATCATTCCACACATCATTTCACACATCATTCCACGCATCATTCCACGCATCATTCCACACATCATTCCACACATCATACCAAACATCATTCCACACCTCATTCCACGTATCATTCCACAACTCATTCCACGTATCATTCCACACATCATTCCAAACATCATTGCACACCTCATTCCACGTATCATTCCACACATCAATCCGCACCTCATTCCACAACTCATTCCACACATTATTCAACGCATCATTCCACACATCATTCTATACTTAGTTCCACACATCATTCCACACATCATTCCACACATCATTCCATTCCTCATTCCACACATCATTCCACACCTCATTCCACAACTCATTCCACACATCATTCCACACATCATTCAAAAAATAATTCCACACATCATTCTACACGTCATTCCACACATCATTCCACACATCATTCCACACATCATTCTACACATCATTCCACACATCAGTCCATACAACATCAATTCACAAAACATACCACATAACATTCCACGCATCATTCCATACATCATTCCAAACATCATTCCACACATCATATCACACATCAATCCACTCAACAATCCACACATCATTGCACACATCATTCCACACCTCATTTCACACCTCATTCTACACCTCATTCCACACATAATTCAACACATCATTCCACACAACATTCCAAATATCATCCACTCCTCATTCCACACATCATTCGACACTTCATCTGAAATATCATTCCACACCTTATTCCACACATCATTCCACACAGCATTTCACACATCATTCCGCAGACCATTCCACACTTCATTCCACACCTCATTCCAAACCTCATTCCACATATCATTCCACGCATCATTCCACACATCATTCCAAAAATCATTCTACACATCATTCCACACATCATTCCACACAACTTTCCAAATATCATCCACTCCTCATTCCACACATTATTCGACACATCAACTGACATATCATTCCACACCTCATTCCACACATCATTCCACACAGCATTTCACACATCATTTCACACATCATTCCACACATCATTCCAAACATCATTCCACACCTCATTCCACGCATCATTCCACGCATCATTCCACGCATCATTCCACACATCATTCCACACATCATTCCACATATCATTCCACACATCATTCCAAACATCATTCCATATATCATTCCACATATCATTCCACACAGCATTCCACACATCATTCCACCTAACATTCCACACATCATTCCATACATCATTCCACACGTCATTCCACACATCATTCCACACATCATTCCACACATCATTCCAAACCTCATTCCACACCTCATTCCACGTATCATTCCACGCATCATTCCACGCATCATTCCACACATCATTCCACATATCATTCCACACATCATTCCACACATCATTCCATATATCATTGCACATATCATTCCACACAGCATTCCACACATCATTCCACCGAACATTCCACACATCATTCCATACGTCATTCCACACGTCATTCCACACATCATTCCACACATCCGTCCACACCACATTCCAAACCTCATTCCACACATAATTCGAAACATCATTGCATACATCATTCCACACATCATCCCAAACATCATTCCACACATCATTCCACACATAATTCCAAACACCATTACATACATCATTCCAGACAACATTCCACAAATCATTCCACACATCATTCCACACCTCATTCCACACATCATTCCGCATCTCATTCCACATCTCATTTCACACATTATTCAACACATCATTCCACACATCATTCTACACTTAATTCCACACATCATTCCACACATCATTCCACACATCATTCCACACATGATTCCACACATCATTCCAAACATCATTCTACACCTCATTCCACATCACATTCCACACATCATTACATGCATCATTCCACAGACCATTCCATAACATTCCACACATCATTCCACACATCATTCCACACATCAGTCCATATCTCATTCTACAACTCATTCCACATATCATTCCAAACATCATTCCACACGTCATTCCACACATCATTCCACACATCATTCCACACTTCATTCCACACATCATTCCAAACATCATTACATACATCATTCCACACATCATTCCACACCACATTCCAACCACATTCCACACATAATTCCAAATATCATTGCATACATCATTCCACACATCATCCCAAACATAATTCCACACATTATTCCACACCTCATTCCACACATCATTCCACACATCATTTAATACATCATTCCACACGTCATTCTGCACATCATTCGACACATTATTCCACAACTCATTTCACACATCATTCCACACATCATTCCGCACATCATTCCACACATCATTCCACACCATATTCCACACATCATTCCACACATAATTCCAAACATCATTGCATACATCAGTCCACACATCATTCCACACAACATTCCACACCTCATTCCACACATCTTTCCGCACCTCATTCCACAACACATTCCACATATCATTCCACGCATCATTCCACACATAATTCCACACATCATTAAAAACATCATTCCACACATCTTTCCACGCATCATTCCACGCATCATTCCAAACATCATTGCACACCTCATTCCACACATCATTCCACACATCATTCCACACCTCATTCCACATAGCATTCCACACATCATTCCACGCATCATTCCACACTTAATTCCACAACATTCCACACATCATTCCACACATCATTCCAAACATCAATTCACACCACATACCACATCACATTCCACGCATCATTCCACACATCATTCCAAACATCATTCCACACATCATATCACACCTCATTCCACAACTCATTGCACATATCATTCCACACATCATTCAAAAAATCATTCCACACATCATTCTATACTTCATTCCACACATCATTCCACAAATCATACCACACATCATTCCACACATCATTCCACACATCAGTCCATACAACATCCCACACCTCATTTCACCCCTCATTCTACACATCATTCCACACATTATTCCACACAACATTTCAAATATCATCCACTCCTCATTCCACACATCATTCGACACATCATCTGAAATATCATTCCACACCTCATTCCACACATCATTCCACACAGCATTTCACACATCATTCCACACACCATTACACACCTCATTCCACACCTCATTCCAAACCTCATTCCACATATCATTCCACGCATCATTCCACACATCATTCCAAAAATCATTCTACACATCATTCCACACATCATTCCACACAACTTTCCAAATATCATCCACTCCTCATTCCACACATTATACGACACATCAACTGACATATCATTCCACACCTCATTCCACACATCATTCCACACAGCATTTCACACATCATTTCACACATCATTCCACACATCATTCCAAACATCATTCCACACCTCATTCCACGCATCATTCCACGCATCATTCCACGCATCATTCCACACATCATTCCACACATCATTCCACATATCATTCCACACATCATTCCAAACATCATTCCATATATCATTCCACATATCATTCCACACAGCATTCCACACATCATTCCACCTAACATTCCACACATCATTCCATACATCATTCCACACGTCATTCCACACATCATTCCACACATCATTCCACACATCATTCCAAACCTCATTCCACACCTCATTCCACGTATCATTCCACGAATCATTCCACGCATCATTCCACACATCATTCCACATATCATTCCACACATCATTCCACACATCATTCCATATATCATTGCACATATCATTCCACACAGCATTCCACACATTATTCCACCGAACATTCCACACATCATTCCATACGTCATTCCACACGTCATTCCACACATCATTCCACACATCCGTCCACACCACATTCCAAACCTCATTCCACACATAATTCGAAACATCATTGCATACATCATTCCACACATCATCCCAAACATCATTCCACACATCATTCCACACATAATTCCAAACACCATTACATACATCATTCCAGACAACATTCCACAAATCATTCCACACATCATTCCACACCTCATTCCACACATCATTCCGCATCTCATTCCACATCTCATTTCACACATTATTCAACACATCATTCCACACATCATTCTACACTTAATTCCACACATCATTCCACACATCATTCCACACATCATTCCACACATGATTCCACACATCATTCCAAACATCATTCTACACCTCATTCCACATCACATTCCACACATCATTACATGCATCATTCCACACACCATTCCATAACATTCCACACATCATTCCACACATCATTCCACACATCAGTCCATATCTCATTCTACAACTCATTCCACATATCATTCCAAACATCATTCCACACGTCATTCCACACATCATTCCACACATCATTCCACACTTCATTCCACACATCATTCCAAACATCATTACATACATCATTCCACACATCATTCCACACCACATTCCAACCACATTCCACACATAATTCCAAATATCATTGCATACATCATTCCACACATCATCCCAAACATAATTCCACACATTATTCCACACCTCATTCCACACATCATTCCACACATCATTTAATACATCATTCCACACGTCATTCTGCACATCATTCGACACATTATTCCACAACTCATTTCACACATCATTCCACACATCATTCCGCACATCATTCCACACATCATTCCACACCATATTCCACACATCATTCCACACATAATTCCAAACATCATTACATACATCAGTCCACACATCATTCCACACAACATTCCACACCTCATTCCACACATCTTTCCGCACCTCATTCCACAACACATTCCACATATCATTCCACGCATCATTCCACACATAATTCCACACATCATTAAAAACATCATTCCACACATCTTTCCACGCATCATTCCACGCATCATTCCAAACATCATTGCACACCTCATTCCACACATCATTCCACACATCATTCCACACCTCATTCCACATAGCATTCCACACATCATTCCACGCATCATTCCACACATAATTCCACAACATTCCACACATCATTCCACACATCATTCCAAACATCAATTCACACCACATACCACATCACATTCCACGCATCATTCCACACATCATTCCAAACATCATTCCACACATCATATCACACCTCATTCCACAACTCATTGCACATATCATTCCACACATCATTCAAAAAATCATTCCACACATCATTCTATACTTCATTCCACACATCATTCCACAAATCAAACCACACATCATTCCACACATCATTCCACACATCAGTCCATACAACATCCCACACCTCATTTCACCCCTCATTCTACACATCATTCCACACATTATTCCACACAACATTTCAAATATCATCCACTCCTCATTCCACACATCATTCGACACATCATCTGAAATATCATTCCACACCTCATTCCACACATCATTCCACACAGCATTTCACACATCATTCCACACACCATTCCACACCTCATTCCACACCTCATTCCGACACCTCATTCCACATATCATTCCACGCATCATTCCACACATCATTCCAAAAATCATTCTACACATCATTCCACACAACATTCCACACAATTTTCCAAATATCATCCACTCCTCATTCCACACATCATTCGACACATCATCTGACATATCATTCCACACCACATTCCACACATCATTCCACACAGCATTTCATACATCATTCCACACACCATTCCACACCTCATTCCACACCTCATTCCACATATCATTCCACGCATCATTCCACATATCATTCCACACATCATTCTATACTTCATTCCACACATCATTCCACAAATCATACCACACATCATTCCACACATCAGTCCACACAACAGTCCATACAACATTCCACACCTCATTTCACCCCTCATTCTAAACATCATTCCACACATCATTCCACACAACATTTCAAATATCATCCACGCATTATTACACACATCATTCTACACATCATTCCACATATCATTCCAAACAGCATTCCACACATCATTCCAACTAACATTCCACACATCATTCCATACATCATTCCACACGTCATTCCACACATCATTCCACACATCATTCCACACCACATTCCAAACCTCATTCCACACATAATTCCAAATATCATTGCATACATCATTCCACACATCATCCCAAACATAATTCCACACATCATTCCACACCTCATTCCACACATCATTCCACACATCATTCAATACATCATTCCACACATCATTCTACACTTCATTCCACATGTCATTCCACAACTCATTCCACAAATCATTCCACACATCATTCCAAACCTCATTCCACACATCATTCCACAACTCATTCCACACATCATTCCACACGTCATTCTGCACATCATTCGACACATTATTCCACAACTCATTTCACACATCATTCCACACATCATTTCGCACATCATTCCACACATCATTCCACACCATATTCCACACATCATTCCACACATAATTCCAAACATCATTACATACATCATTCCACACATCATCCCACACATCATTCCACACCTCATTCCGCACATCTTTCCGCACCTCATTCCACAACACATTCCACATATCATTCCACGCATCATTCCACACATAATTCCACACATCATTCCACACATCATTCCACACATCATTCCACGCATCATTCCACGCATCATTCCACACATCATTCCAGACATCATTCCAAACATCATTCCACACCTCATTCCACGTATCATTCCACAACTCATTCCACGTATCAATCCACACATCATTCCACACATCATTCCACACATCATTCCACGCATCATTCCACGCATCATTCCACGCATCATTCACACATCATTCCACACATCATTCCAAACATCATGCCACACCTCATTCCACGTATCATTCCACAACTCATTCCACGTATCATTCCACACATCATTCCAAACATCATTGCAAACCTCATTCCACGTATCATTCCACGCATCAATCCGCACCTCATTCCACATCTCATTCCACACATTATTCAACGCATCATTCCACACATCATTCTATACTTAGTTCCACACATCATTCCACACATCATTCCAAACATCATTCCACAACATTCCACACATCACTCCACACATCATTCCACACATCAGTCCATACCGCATTCCACACCTCATTCCACACATCATTCCACACATTATTCAACACATCATTCCAAATATAATTCCAGATATCATTTGATACACCATTCCACAACTCATTCCACACATCATTCCACACGTCATTCTACACATCATTCCACACATGAGTCCACAACTCATTCCACACATCATTCCACACATCATTCCACACATCACTCCACACATCATTCCACACCATATTCCACATCTCATTCCACACATATTTCCAAACATTGTTACATACGTCATTCCACACATCATTCCAAACATCGTTCCACACATCATTCCACACATCATTCCATACCTCATTCCACACACAATTCCACACCTCATTCCACAACTCATTCCACATATCATTCCACATCTCATTCCACACATCATTCAACACATCATTCCACACATAATTCTACATTTCATTCCACATATCATTCCACGCATCATTCCACACATCATTCCACAACATTCCACACATAATTCCACACATCATTCCACTCATCAGTCCATACCTCATTCCACACCTCATTCCACATATCATTCCACACATCATTCCACACATCATTCCACACATCATTCCACACATCATTCCACACTTCATTCCACACATCATTCCAAACATCATTACATACAGCATTCCACACATCATTCCACACATCATTTCACACATCATTCCACACATCATTCCTCACATCAGTCCATACCTCATTCCACACCTCATTCCACTCATCAGTCCATACCTCAATCCACACCTCATTCCACATATCATTCCACACATCATTCCACACATCATTCCACACATCATTCCAGACATCAGTCCACACCTCATTCCAAACATCATTCCACTCATCAGTCCATACCTCATTCCACACCTCATTCCACATATCATTCCACACATCATTCCACACATCATTCCACACATCATTCCACACATCATTCCACACATCATTCCACAACTCATTCAACACATCATTCCACACATAATTCAAAAAATCATTCCACACATCATTCCACACTTCATTACACACATCTGTCCATACCGCATTCCACAACAGATTCCACACATCATTCCACACATCATTCCACACATGATTCACCACATCATTCCAAACATCATTCCACACCTCATTCCACATAACATTCCACACATCATTCCACGCATCATTCCACCCATAATTCCACAACATTCCAGACATCATTCCACACATCATTCCAAACATCAATTCACACCACATACCACATAACATTCCACGCATCATACCACAGATCATTCCAAACATCATTCCACACGTCATTCCACGCATGCTTCCATTCAACAATCCACACATCATTGCAGACATCATTCCACACCTCATTCCACACCTCATTCTACACATCATTCCACACATCATTCCATCCATCATTCCACACAACATTCCAAATATCATCCGCTCCTCATTCCACACATCATTCCACACATCATCTGACATATCATTCCACACCTAATTCCACACATCATTCCACACAGCATTTCACCCATCATTCCACACACCATTCCACACCTCATTCCACACCTCATTCCACACATCATTCCACACATCATTCAAACATCATTCCACACCTCATTCCACGTATCATTCCACGCATCATTGCAGGCATCATTCCACATTTCATTCCACACAGCATTCCACACATCATTCCACACAACATTCCACACATCATTCCATACATCATTCCACACGTCATTCCACACATCATTCCACACATCATTCCACTCATCATTCCAAACATCATTGCACACCAAATTCCAAACCTCATTCCACACATAATTCGAAACATCATTGCATACATCATTCCACACATCAGCCCACACATCATTCCACACATCATTCCACACCTCATTCCACATATCATTCCAAACCTCATTCCACAACTCATTCCACACATCATTCCACACCTCATTCCACAACTCATTCCACACATCATTCCACACATCATTCAAAAAATCATTCCACACATCATTCTATACTTCATTCCACACATCATTCCACAAATCATACCACACATCATTCCATACATCATTCAACACATCAGTCCATACAACATTCCACACCTCATTCCACACATAATTCCACAACATTCCACACATCATTCCAAACATTAATTCACACCACATACCACATCACATTCCACGCATCATTCCACACAACATTCCAAACATCATTCCACACATCATATCACACATCAATCCACTCAACAATCCACACATCATTGCACACATCATTCCACACCTCATTTCACCCCTCATTCTACACATCATTACACACATCATTCCAAACATAATTCTACACCTCATTCCACATAACATTCCACACATCATTACATGCATCATTCCACACATCATTCCATAAAATTCCACACATCATTCCACACATCATTCCACACATCATTCCACACATCATTCCACACTTCATTCCACACATCATTGCACACCAAATTCCAAATCTCATTCCACACATAATTCGAAACATCAATGCATACATCATTCCACACATCAGCCCACACATCATTCCACACATCATTCCACACCTCATTCCACATATCATTCCAAACCTCATTCCACAACTCATTCCACACAACATTCCACACCTCATTCCACAACTCATTCCACACATCATTCCACACATCATTCAAAAAATCATTCCACACATCATTCTATACTTCATTCCACACATCATTCCACAAATCATACCACACATCATTCCATACATCATTCAACACATCAGTCCATACAACATTCCACACCACATTCCACACATAATTCCACAACATTCCACACATCATTCCACACATCATTCCAAACATTAAATCACACCACATACCACATCACATTCCACGCATCATTCCACACAACATTCCAAACATCATTCCACGGATCATATCACACATCAATCCACTCAATAATCCACACATCATTGCACACATCATTCCACACCTCATTTCACCCCTAATTCTACACATCATTACACACATCATTCCAAACATAATTCTACACCTCATTCCACATAACATTCCACACATCATTACACCATCATTCCACACATCATTCCATAAAATTCCACACATCATTCCACACATCATTCCACACATCATTCCACACTTCATTCCACACATCATTCCAAACATCATTACATACATCATCCACACATCATTCCAAACATCATTCCACACATCATTCCACACATCATTCCATTCCTCATTCCACATATCATTCCACACCTCATTCCACAACTCATTCCACACATCATTCCACACATCATTCAAAAAATAATTCCACACATCATTCTACACTTCATTCCACACATCATTCCACATATCATTCCACACATCATTCCACACATCAGTCCATACAAGATTCCACACCTCATTCCACACATCATTCCACACATCATTCCACACATGATTCCACACATCATTCCAAACATCATTCCACACCTCCTTCCACAGAGCATTCCGCACATCATTGCACGCATCATTGCACACATAATTAAACAACATTCCACGCATCATTCCACACATCATTCCAAACATCATTCCACACATCATATCACACATCAATCCACTCAACAATCCACACATCATTGCACACATCATTCCACACCTCATTTCACACCTCATTCGACACCTCATCCCACACATAATTCAACACATCATTCCACACAACATTCCAAATATCATCCACTCCTCATTATACACATCATTCGACACATCATCTGAAAAATCATTCCACACCTTATTCCACACATCAATCCACACAGCATTTCACACGTCATTCCACAGACCATTCCACACCTCATTCCACACCTCATTCTAAACCTCATTCCACATATCATTCCACGCATCATTCCACACATCATTCCAAAAATCATTCTACACATCATTCCACACATCATTCCACACAACTTTCCAAATATCATCCACTCCTCATTCCACACATCATTCGACACATCATCTGACATATCATTCCACACCTCATTCCACACTTCATTCCACACAGCATTTCATACATCATTTCACACACCATTCCACACCTCATTCCACACCTCATTCCACATATCATTCCACGCATCATTCCACACATCATTCCACACATCATTCCACACATCATTCCACACATCATTCCACACCTCATTCCATGCATCATTCCACGCATCATTCCACGCATCCTTCCACACATCATTCCACACATCATTCCACATATCATTCCACACATCATTCCACACATCATTCCACATATCATTCCACACATCATTCCACACATCATTCCACATATCATTCCACATATCATTCCACACAGCATTCCACACATCATTCCACCTAACATTCCACACATCATTCCATACATCATTCCACACTTCATTCCACACATCATTCCACACTACATTCCAAACCTCATTCCACACATAATTCCAAACATCATTGCATACATCATTCCACACATCATCCCAAACATCATTCCACACATCATTCCACACATAATTCCAAACACCATGACATACATCATTCCAGACAACATTCCACACATCATTCCGCACATCATTCCACACCTCAGTCCACACATCATTCCGCATCTACTTCCACATCTCATTCCACACATTATTCAACACATCATTCCACACATAATTCTACACTTAATTCCACACATCATTCCACACATCATTCCACACATCATTCCACACATGATTCCACACATCATTCCAAACATCATTCTACACCTCATTCCACATAACATTCCACACATCATTACATGCATCATTCCACACATCATTACATGCATCATTCCAGACCTCATTCCACACCTCATTCCAAACCTCATTCCACATATCATTCCACGCATCATTCCACACATCATTCCAAAAATCATTCCACACATCATTCCACACATCATTCGACACCTCATTCCATGTATCATTCCACGCATCATTCCACGCATCATTCCACACATCATTCCACACATCATTCCACATATCATTCCACACATCATTCCACACATCATTCCACATATCATTCCACATATCATTCCACACAGCATTCCACACATCATTCCACCTAACATTCCACACATCATTCCATACATCATTCCACACTTCATTCCACACATCATTCCACACCACATTCCAAACTTCATTCCACACATAATTCCAAACATCATTGCATACATCATTCCACACATCATCCCAAACATCATTCCACACATCATTCCACACATAATTCCAAACACCATGACATACATCATTCCAGACAACATTCCACACATCATTCCGCACATCATTCCACACCTCATTCCACACATCATTCCGCATCTCCTTCCACATCCTATTCCACACATTATTCAACACATCATTCCACACATCATTCTACACTTAATTCCACACATCATTCCACACATCATTCCACACATCATTCCACACATCATTCCAAACATCATTCTACACCTCATTCCACATAACATTCCTCACATCATTACATGCATCATTCCAAACATCATTACATGCATCATTCCACACATCATTCCATAACATTCCACACATCATTCCACACATCATTCCACACATCAGTCCATATCTCATTCTACAACTCATTCCACATATCATTCCACACATCAATCCAAACATCATTCCACACATCATTCCACACATCATTCCATTCCTCATTCCACACATCATTCCACACCTCATTCCACAACTCATTCCACACATCATTCCACACATCATTCAAAAAATCATTCCACACATCATTCTATACTACATTCCACACATCATTCCACAAATCATACCACACATCATTCCACACATCATTCCACACATCAGTCCATACAACATTCCACACCTCATTCCACACATCATTCCACACATCATTCCACACATCATTCCACACATCATTCCAATCATCATTCCATACCTCATTCCAAATAGCATTCCACACAACATTCCACGCATCATTCCACACATAATTCCACAACATTCCACACATCATTCCACACATCATTCCAAACATCCAATCACACCACATACCACATCACATTCCACGCATCATTACACACATCATTCCAAACATCATTCCACACAAAATATCACACATCAATCCACTCAACAATCCACACATCATTGCACACATCATTCCACACCTCATTTCACCCATCATTCTACACATCATTCCACACATCATTCCACACAACATTTCAAATATCATCCACTCCTCATTCCACACATCATTCGACACATCATCTGAAATATCATTCCACACCTCATTCCACACATCATTCCACACAGCATTTCACACATCATTCCACACACCATGCAACACCTCATTCCACACCTCATTCCACACCTCATTCCACATATCATTCCAAGCATCATTCCACACATCATTCCAAAAATCATTCTACACATCATTCCACACAACATTCCACACAACTTTCCAAATATCATCCACTCCTCATTCCACACATCATTCGACACATCATCTAACATATCATTCCACACCACATTCCACACATCATTCCACACAGCATTTCATACATCATTCCACACACCATTCCACACCTCATTCCACACCTCATTCCACATATCATTCCACGCATCATTCCACATATCATTCCACACATCATTCCAAACATCATTCCACACCTCATTCCACGTATCATTCCACGCATCATTCCACACATCATTATACACATCATTCCACATATCATTCCAAACAGCATTCCACACATCATTCCAACTAACATTCCACACATCATTCCATACATCATTCCACACGTCATTCCAGACATCATTCCACACATCATTCCACACCACATTCCAAACCTCATTCCACACATAATTCCAAATATCATTGCATACATCATTCCACACATCATCCCAAACATAATTCCACACAACATTCCACACCTCATTCCACACATAATTCCACACATCATTCAACACATCATTCCACACATCATTCTACACATCATTCCACATGTCATTCTACAACTCATTCCACACATCATTCCTCACATCATTCCAAACCACATTCCACACATCATTCCACAACTCATTCCACACATCATTCCACACGTCATTCTGCACATCATTCGACACATTATTCCACAACTCATTTCACACATCATTCCACACATCATTCCGCACATCATTCCGCACATCATTCCACACATCATTCCACACCATATTCCACACCTCATTCCACACATAATTCCAAACATCATTACATACATCATTCCACACATCATTCCACACATCATTCCACACCTCATTCCACACATCCTTTCGCACCTCATTCCACAACTCATTCCACATATCATTCCACGCATCATTCCACACATCATTCCACACATCATTCCACACATCATTCCACACATCATTCCACGCATCATTCCACACATCATTCCACACATCATTCCAAACATCATTCCACACCTCATTCCACGTATCATTCCACAATTCATTCCACGTATCATTCCACACATCATTCCAAACATCATTGCACACCTCATTCCACGTATCATTCCACGCATCAATCCGCACCTCATTCGACAACTCATTCCACACCATATTCCACACCTCATTCCACACATAATTCCAAACATCATTACATACATCATTCCACACATCATTCCACACATCATTCCACACCTCATTCCACACATCCTTCCGCACCTCATTCCACAACTCATTCCACATATCATTCCACGCATCATTCCACACATCATTCCACACATCATTCCACACATCATTCCACACATCATTCCACGCATCATTCCACACATCATTCCACACATCATTCCAAACATCATTCCACACCTCATTCCACGTATCATTCCACAATTCATTCCACGTATCATTCCACACATCATTCCAAACATCATTGCACACCTCATTCCACGTATCATTCCACGCATCAATCCGCACCTCATTCGACAACTCATTCCACACATTATTCAACGCATCATTCCACACATCATTCTATACTTAGTTCCACACATCATTCCACACATCATTCCAAACATCATTCCACAACATTCCACACATCACTCCACACAGCATTCCACACATCAGTCCATACCGCATTCCACACCTCATACCACACATCATTCCACATGTTATTCAACACATCATTCCAAATATAATTCCAGATATCATTTGATACATCATTCCACAACTCATTCCACACATCATTCCACACGTCATTCTACACATCATTCCACACATGAGTCCACAACTCATTCCACACGTCATTCCACACATCATTCCACACATTATTCCACACATCACTCCACACATCATTCCACACCATATTCCACACCTCATTCCACACATCTTTCCAAACATTATTACATAAATCATTCCACACATCATTCCAAACATCGTTCCACACATCATTCCACACATCATTCCATACCTCATTCCACGCACAATTCCACACCTCATTCCACAACTCATTCCACATATCATTCCACATCTCATTCCACACATCATTCAACACATCATTCCACACATCATTCCACACTTCATTCCGCACATCATTCCACACATCATTCCACACATCATTCCACTCATCAGTCCATACCGCATTCCACACCTCATTGCACACATCATTCCACACATCATTCCACACATGATTCAACACTTCATTCCAAACATCATTCTACACCTCATTCCACGTAACATTCCACACATCATTCCACGCATTATTCCACACATCATTCCACAACATTCCACACATCATTCCACACATCATTCCACTCATCAGTCCATACCTCATTCCACACCTCATTCCACGTAACATTCCACACATCATTCCACACATCATTCCACATATCATTCCACACATCATTCCACACTTCATTCCACACATCATTCCAAACATCATTACATATAGCATTCCACACATCATTCCACATATCATTTCACACATCATTCCACACATCATTCCTCACATCAGTCCATACCTCATTCCACACCTCATTCCACTCATCAGTCCATACCTCATTCCACACCTCATTCCACATATCAGTCCACACATCATTCCACACATCATTCCACACATCATTCCACACATCATTCCACAACTCATTCAACACATCATTCCACACATAATTCAAAAAATCATTCCACACATCATTCCACACTTCATTCCACACATCTGTCCATACCGCATTCCACACCACATTCCACACATCATTCCACAAATCATTCCACACATGAATCACCACATCATTCCAAACATCATTCCACACCTCATTCCACATAACATTCCACACATCATTCCACGCATCATTCCACCCATAATTCCACAACATTCCACACATCATTCCACAATCATTCCAAACATCAGTTCACACCACATACCACATAACATTCCACGCATCATACCGCAGATCATTCCACACCTCATTCTACACATCATTCCACACATCATTCCACCCATCATTCCGCACAACATTCCAAATATCATCCACTCCTCATTCCACACATCATTCGACACATCATCTGACATATCATTCCACACCTCATTCCACACATCATTCCACACAGCATTTCACCCATCATTCCACACATCATTCAAACATCATTCCACACCTCATTCCACGTATCATTCCACGCATCATTCCAGGCATCAATCCACATTTCATTCCACACAGCATTCCACACATCATTCCACACAACATTCCACACATCATTCCATACATCATTCCACACGTCATTCCACACATCATTCCACACATCATTCCACACATCATTCCACACATCATTCCACGCCACATTCCAAACCTCATTCCACACATAATTCGAAACATCATTGCATACATCATTCCACACATCATCCCACACATCATTCCACACATCATTCCACACCTCATTCCACACATCATTCCACAACTCATTCCACACATAATTACAAACATCATTACATCCATCATTCCAGACATCATTCCACATATCATTCCAAACAGCATTCCACACATCATTCCAACTAACATTCCACACATCATTCCATACATCATTCCACACGTCATTCCAGACATCATTCCACACAACATTCCACACCTCATTCCACACATAATTCCACACATCATTCTACACATCATTCCACATGTCATTCTACAACTCATTCCACACATCATTCCACACATCATTCCAAACCACATTCCACACATCATTCCACAACTCATTCCACACATCATTCCACACGTCATTCTGCACATCATTCGACACATTATTCCACAACTCATTTCACACATCATTCCACACATCATTCCGCACATCATTCCACACATCATTCCACACCATATTCCACACCTCATTCCACACATAATTCCAAACATCATTACATACATCATTCCACACATCATTCCACACATCATTCCACACCTCATTCCACACATCTTTCCGCACCTCATTCCACAACTCAATCCACATATCATTCCACGCATCATTCCACACATCATTCCACACATCATTCCACACATCATTCCACACATCATTCCACGCATCATTCCACACATCATTCCACACATCATTCCAAACATCATTCCACACCTCATTCCACGTATCATTCCACAACTCATTCCACGTATCATTCCACACATCATTCCAAACATCATTGCACACCTCATTCCACGTATCATTCCACGCATCAATCCACACCTCTTTCAACAACTCATTCCACACATTATTCAACGCATCATTCCACACATCATTCTATACTTAGTTCCACACATCATTCC
Source organism: Pristiophorus japonicus (assembly GCF_044704955.1). Taxonomy (NCBI): domain Eukaryota; kingdom Metazoa; phylum Chordata; class Chondrichthyes; family Pristiophoridae; genus Pristiophorus; species Pristiophorus japonicus. Next base: position 793,093 of record NW_027254426.1, read on the forward strand.
ACACATCATTCCAAACATCATTCCACAACATTCCACACATCACTCCACACAGCATTCCACACATCAGTCCATACCGCATACCACACCTCATACCACACATCATTCCACACATCATTCCACACATCACTCCACACATCATTCCACACCATATTCCACACCTCATTCCACACATCTTTCCAAACATTATTACATACATCATTCCACACATCATTCCAAACATCGTTCCACACATCATTCCACACATCATTCCATACCTCATTCCACGCACAATTCCACACCTCATTCCACAACTCATTCCACATATCATTCCACATCTCATTCCACACATCATTCAACACATCATTCCACACATCATTCTACACTTCATTCCGCACATCATTCCACACATCATTCCACACATCATTCCACTCATCAGTCCATACCGCATTCCACACCTCATTGCACATATCATTCCACACATCATTCCACACATGATTCAACACATCATTCCAAACATCATTCTACACCTCATTCCACGTAACATTCCACACATCATTCCACGCATCATTCCACACATCATTCCACAACATTCCACACATCATTCCACACATCATTCCACTCATCAGTCCATACCTCATTCCACACATCATTCCACATATCATTCCTAACAGCATTCCACACATCATTCCACACAACATTCCACACATCATTCCACACTTCATTCCACACTTCATTCCAAACATCATTACATACATCATTCCACACATCATTCAACACTTCATTCCACACATCATTCCACTCATCAGTCCATACCGCATTCCACACAACATTCCACACATCATTCCACACATCATTCCACACATCATTCCACACTTCATTCCACACATCATTCCACACATCATTCGACACTTCATTCCACACTTCATTCCAAACATCATTACATACATCATTCCACACATCATTCCATACATCATTCCACACATCATTGCACACATCATTCCACACCTCATTCCACAACTCATTCCACACATCATTCCACACATAATTCAAAACATCAGTCCACACATCAGTCCATACCGCATTCCACACCCCATTCCACACATCATTCCACACATTATTCAACACATCATTCCAAATATAATTCCAGATATCATTTGATACATCATTCCACAACTCATTCCACACATCATTCCACACGTCATTCTACACATCATTCCACACATGAGTCCACAACTCATTCCACACATCATTCCACTCATCATTCCACACATCATTCCGCACATCATTCCACACATCATTCCACACATCATTCCACACCTCATTCCACACATCATTCCACTCATCAGTCCACACGTCATCCCACACATCTGTCCATAACGCATTTCACACCACATTCCACACATCATTCCACACATCATTCCACACATGATTCTCCACATCATTCCAAAAATCATTCCACACCTCATTCCACATAACTTTCCACACATCATTCCACGCATCATTCCACCCATAATTCCACATCATTCCACACCTCATTCCACACCTCATTCTACACATCATTCCACACATCATTCCACCCATCATTCCACACAACATTCCAAATATCATCCACTCCTCATTCCACACATCATTCGACACATCATCTGACATATCATTCCCCACCTCATTCCACACATCATTCCACACAGCATTTCACCCATCATTCCACACACCATTCCACACCTCATTCCACACTTCATTCCACACATCATTCCACACATCATTCAAACATCATTCCACACCTCATTCCACGTATCATTCCACGCATCATTCCAGGCATCATTCCACAATTCATTCCACACAGCATTCCACACATCATTCCACACAACATTCCACACATCATTCCATGCATCATTCCACACGTCATTCCACACATCATTCCACACATCATTCCACACCACATTCCAAACCTCATTCCACACATAATTCGAAACATCATTGCATACATCATTCCACACATCATCCCACACATCTTTCCACACTACATTCCACACCTCATTCCACATATCATTCCAAATCTCATTCCACAACTCATTCCACACATCATTCCACACATCATTCAACACATCATTCCACACATCATTCTAAACTTCATTCCACAAGTCATTCCACACCTTATTCCACGCATCATTCCACACATCATTCCAAACCTCATTCCACACATCATTCCACAACTCATTCCACACATAATTCCAAACATCATTACATCCATCATTCCAGACATCAGTCCACACATCATTCCACACATCATTCCACACCTCATTCCACACATCATTCCGCACCTCATTCCACAACTCATTCCACACATCATTCGACACATCATCTGACATATCATTCCACACCTCATTCCACACATCATTCCACACAGCATTTCACCCATCATTCCACACACCATTCCACACCTCATTCCACACTTCATTCCACACATCATTCCACACATCATTCAAACATCATTCCACACCTCATTCCACGTATCATTCCACGTATCATTCCAGGCATCATTCCACATTTCATTCCACACAGCATTCCACACATCATTCCACACAACATTCCACACATCATTCCATACATCATTCCACACGTCATTCCACACATCATTCCACACATCATTCCACACATCATTCCACACATCATTCCACACATCATTCCACACCACATTCCAAACCTCATTCCACACATAATTCGAAACATCATTGCATACATCATTCCACACATCATCCCACACATCATTCCACACATCATTCCACACCTCATTCCACATATCATTCCAAACCTCATTCCACAACTCATTCCACACATCATTCCACACATCATTCAACACATCATTTCACACATCATTCTACACTTCATTCCACAAGTCAGTCCACACCTCATTCCACGCATCATTCCACACATCATTCCAAACCTCATTCCACACATCATTCCACAACTCATTCCACACATAATTACAAACATCATTACATCCATCATTCCAGACATCATTCCACATATCATTCCAAACAGCATTCCACACATCATTCCAACTAACATTCCACACATCATTCCATACATCATTCCACACGTCATTCCAGACCTCATTCCACACATAATTCCAAATATCATTGCATACATCATTCCACACATCATCCCAAACATAATTCCACACAACATTCCACACCTCATTCCACACATAATTCAACACATCATTCAACACATCATTCCACACATCATTCTACACATGATTCCACATGTCATTCTACAACTCATTCCACACATCATTCCACACATCATTCCAAACCACATTCCACACATCATTCCACAACTCATTCCACACATCATTCAACACGTCATTCTGCACATCATTCGACACATTATTCCACAACTCATTTCACTCAACATTCCACACATCATTCCGCACATCATTCCACACATCATTCCACACCATATTCCACACCTCATTCCACATATAATTCCAAACATCATTACATACATCATTCCACACATCATTCCACACCTCATTCCACACATCTTTCCGCACCTCATTCCACAACTCATTCCAGATATCATTCCACGCATCATTCCACACATCATTCCACACATCATTCCACACATCATTCCACACATCATTCCACGCATCATTCCACACATCATTCCACACATCATTCCAAACATCATTCCACACCTCATTCCACGTATCATTCCACAACTCATTCCACGTATCATTCCACACATCATTCCAAACATCATTGCACACCTCATTCCACGTATCATTCCACGCATCAATCCGCACCTCATTCGACAACTCATTCCACACATTATTCAACGCATCATTCCACACATCATTCCAAACAGCATTCCACAACATTCCACACATCACTCCACACAGCATTCCACACATCAGTCCAATCCGCATTCCACACCTCATACTACACATCATTCCACATATTATTCAACACATCATTCCAAATATAATTCCAGATATCATTTGATACATCACTCCACAACTCATTCCACACATCATTCCACACGTCATTCTACACATCATTCCACACATGAGTCCACAACTCATTCCACACATCATTCCACACATCATTCCACACATCATTCCACACATCACTCCACACATCATTCCACACCATATTCCACACCTCATTCCACACATCTTTCCAAACATTATTACATACATCATTCCACACATCATTCCAAACATCGTTCCACACATCATTCCACACATCATTCCATACCTCATTCCACGCACAATTCAACACCTCATTCCACAACTCATTCCACATATCATTCCACATCTCATTCCACACATCATTCAACACATCATTCCACACATCATTCTACACTTCATTCCGCACATCATTCCACACATCATTCCACACATCATTTCACTCATCAGTCCATACCGTATTCCACACCTCATTGCACACATCATTCCACACATCATTCCACACATGATTCAACACATCATTCCAAACATCATTCTACACATCACTCCACGTAACATTCCACACATCATTCCACGCATCATTCCACACAACATTCCACAACATTCCACACATCATTCCACACATCATTCCACTCATCAGTCCATACCTCATTCCACACCTCATTCCACATATCATTCCACACATCATTCCACACTTCATTCCACACATCATTCCACACATCATTTCACACATCATTCCACACATCATTCCTCACAACATTCCACAACATACCACACATCATTCCACACATCATTCCACTCATCAGTCCATACCTCATTCCACACCTCATTCCACATAACATTCCACACATCATTCCACACATCATTCCACATATCATTCCACACATCATTCCACACTTCATTCCACACATCATTCCAAACATCATTACATACAGCATTCCACACATCATTCCACACATCATTTCACACATCATTCCACACATCATTCCTCACATCAGTCCATACCTCATTCCACACCTCATTCCACTCATCAGTCCATACCTCATTCCACACCTCATTCCACATATCATTCCACACATCATTCCACACATCATTCCACACATCATTCCACACATCATTCCACAACTCATTCAACACATCATTCCACACATAATTCAAAAAATCATTCCACACATCATTCCACACTTCATTCCACACATCTGTCCATACCGCATTCCACACCACATTCCACACATCATTCCACACATCATTCCACACATGAATCACCACATCATTCCAAACATCATTCCACACCTCATTCCACATAACATTCCACACATCATTCCACGCATCATTCCACCCATAATTCCACAACATTCCACACATCATTCCACAATCATTCCAAACATCAGTTCACACCACATACCACATAACATTCCACGCATCATACCGCAGATCATACCAAACATCATTCCACACATCATTCCACGCATGATTCCATTCAACAATCCACACATCATTGCACACATCATTCCACACCTCATTCCACACCTCATTCTACACATCATTCCACACATCATTCCACCCATCATTCCGCACAACATTCCAAATATCATCCACTCCTCATTCCACACATCATTCGACACATCATCTGATATATCATTCCACACCTCATTCCACACATCATTCCACACAGCATTTCACCCATCATTCCACACACCATTCCACACCTCATTCCACACCTCATTCCACACATCATTCCACACATCATTCAAACATCATTCCACACCTCATTCCACGTATCATTCCACGCATCATTCCAGGCATCAATCCACATTTCATTCCACACAGCATTCCACACATCATTCCACACAACATGCCACACATCATTCCATACATCATTCCACACGTCATTCCACACATCATTCCACACATCATTCCACACATCATTCCACACATCATTCCACACCACATTCCAAACCTCATTCCACACATAATTCGAAACATCATTGCATAGATCATTCCACACATCATCCCACACATCATTCCACACATCATTCCACACCTCATTCCACATATCATTCCAAACCTCATTCCACAACTCATTCCACACATCATTCCACACATCATTCAACACATCATTCCACACATCATTCTACACTTCATTCCAAAAGTCAGTCCACACCTCATTCCACGCATCATTCCACACATCATTCCAAACCTCATTCCACACATCATTCCACAACTCATTCCACACATAATTACACACATCATTACATCCATCATTCCAGACATCATTCCACACATCATTCCACACATCATTCCACACCTCATTCCACACATCATTCCGCACCTCATTCCACAACTCATTCCACACATTATTCAACACATAATTCCACACATCATTCTACACTTAATTCCACACATCATTCCACACATCATTCCACACATCATTCCATACCGCATTCCACACCTCATTGCACACATCATTCCACACATCATTCCACACATCATTCCACACTTCATTCCACACATCATTCCAAACATCATTACATACATCATTCCACATTTCATTCCACACATCATTCCACACATCATTCCACATATCATTCCACACATCATTCCACACTTCATTCCACACATCATTCCACACATCATTCCACACATCATTCCACACATCATTCCACACATCATTCCACACATCATTCCACACTTCATTCCACACATCATTCCAAACATCATTACATACATCATTCCACATTTCATTCCACACATCATTCCACACATCATTCCACATATCATTCCACACATCATTCCACACTTCATTCCACACATCATTCCACACATCATTCCACACATCATTCCACACATCATCCCATACATCATTCCACACATCATTCCACACCTCATTCCACATATCATTCCAAACCTCATTCCACAACTCATTCCACACATCATTCCACACATCATTCAACACATCATTCCACACATCATTCTACACTTCATTCCACAAGTCAGTCCACACCTCATTCCACGCATCATTCCACACATCATTCCAAACCTCATTCCACACATCATTCCACAACTCATTCCACACATAATTACAAACATCATTACATCCATCATTCCAGACATCATTCCACACATCATTCCACACATCATTCCACACCTCATTCCACACATCATTCCGCACCTCATTCCACAACTCATTCCACACATTATTCAACACATAATTCCACACATCATTCTACACTTAATTCCACACATCATTCCACACATCATTCCACACATCATTCCATACCGCATTCCACACCTCATTGCACACATCATTCCACACATCATTCCACACATCATTCCACACTTCATTCCACACATCATTCCAAACATCATTACATACATCATTCCACATTTCATTCCACACATCATTCCACACATCATTCCACATATCATTCCACACATCATTCCACACTTCATTCCACACATCATTCCACACATCATTCCACACATCATTCCACACATCATTCCACACATCATTCCACACATCATTCCACACTTCATTCCACACATCATTCCAAACATCATTACATACATCATTCCACATTTCATTCCATACATCATTCCACACTTCATTCCACACATCATTCCAAACATCATTACCTACAGCATTCCACATTTCATTCCATACATCATTCCACATATCATTCCACACATCATTCCACACGACATTCCACACATCATTCCACACATCATTCCACACATCATTCCACACATCATTCCACACATCAGTCCATACCGCATTCCACACCTCATTCCACACATCATTCCACACGTTATTCAACACATCATTCCAAATATAATTCCAGATATCATTTGATACACCATTCCACAACTCATTCCACACATCATTCCACACGTCATTCTACACATCATTCCACACATGAGTCCACAACTCATTCCACACATCATTCCACACATCATTCCACACATCATTCCACACATCATTCCACACATCATTCCACACCATATTCAACACCTCATTCCACACATCTTTCCAAACATTATTACATACATCATTCCACACATCATTCCAAACATCGTTCCACACATCATTCCACACATCATTCCATACCTCATTCCACACACAATTCCACATCTCATTCCACAACTCATTCCACATATCATTCCACATATCATTCCACACATCATTACACACATCATTCTACACTTCATTCCGCACATCATTCCACACATCATTCCACCCTTCATTCCACTCATCAGTCCATACCGCATGCCACACCTCATTGCACACATCATTCCACACATCATTCCACACATGATTCCACACATCATTCCAAACATCATTCCACACCTCATTCCACGTAATATTCCACACATCATTCCACGCATCATTCCACAAATCATTCCACAACATTCCACACATCATTCCACACATCATTCCACTCATCAGTCCATACCTCATTCCACACCTCATTCCACATATCATTCCACACATCATTCCACACATGATTCCACACGTCACTCCAAATATCATTCTACACCTCATTCCACATATCATTGCACACATCATTCCACACATCATTCCACACATCATTCCACACATCATTCCACGCATCATTCCACACATCATTCCGCACCATATTCCATACCTCATTCCACACATCTTTCCAAACATCATGACATACATCATTCCATACATCATTCCAAACGTCATTCCACACATCAATCCACACATCATTCCATACCTCAGTCCACACATAATTCCACACCTCATTCCACAACTCATTCCACATATCATTCCACACATGATTCAACACATCATTACACACATCATTCTACACTTCATTCCGCACATCATTCCACACATCATTCCACACTTCATTCCACTCATCAGTCCATACCGCATGCCACACCTCATTGCACACATCATTCCACACATCATTCCACACATGATTCCACACATCATTCCAAACATCATTCCACACCTCATTCCACGTAATATTCCACACATCATTCCACGCATCATTCCACAAATCATTCCACAACATTCCACACATCATTCCACACATCATTCCACTCATCAGTCCATACCTCATTCCACACCTCATTCCACATATCATTCCACACATCATTCCACACATGATTCCACACGTCACTCCAAATATCATTCTACACCTCATTCCACATAACATTGCACACATCATTACATGCATCATTCCACACATCATTCCACAACATTCCACACATCATTCCACACATCATTCCACACATCAGTCCATATCTCATTCTACACCTCATTCCATTTATCATTACACACATCATTCCACACATCATACCACACATCATTCCACGCATCATTCCACACATCATTCCGCACCATATTCCATACCTCATTCCACACATCTTTCCAAACATCATGACATACATCATTCCACACATCATTCCAAACGTCATTCCACACATTATTCCACACATCATTCCATACCTCAGTCCACACATAATTCCACACCTCATTCCACAACTCATTCCACATATCATTCCACACATCATTCAACACATCATTCCACACAACATTCTACACTTCATTCCGCACATCATTCCACACATCATTCCACACATCATTCCACTCATCAGTCCATACCGCATTCCACACCTCATTGCACACATCATTCCACACATCATTCCACACATGATTCCACACATCATTCCAAACATCATTCCACACCACATTCCACATAATATTCCACACATCATTCCACGCATCATTCCACACATCATTCCACAACATTCCACACATCATTCCACACATCATTCCACTCATCAGTCCATCCCTCATTCCACACCTCATTCCACATATCATTCCACACAGCATTCCACACATCATTCCACACAACATTCCACACATCATTCCACACTTCATTCCACACTTCATTCCAAACATCATTACATACATCATTCCACACATCATTCCACACATCATTCCATACCTCATTCCACACATCATTCCACACCTCATTCCACAACTCATTCCAAAACATCATTCCACACGTTAGTCAATACATCAGTCCACACATCATTCCACACAGCATTCCACACATCATTCCACACATCATTCCACACCTCATTCCACACATCATTCCACACATCATTCAAACATCATTCCACACCTCATTCCACGTATCATTCCACGCATCATTCCAGGCATCATTCCACATTTCATTCCTCACATCATTCCACACCTCATTCCACAACTCATTCCACACATCATTCCACACGTATGTCAAAACATCAGTCCACACTTCATTCCACACAGCATTCCACACATCATTCCACACATCATTCCAAACATAAGTCCAGATATCATTCGACACATCATTCCACAACTCATTCCAAACGTCATTCCACACATCATTCTACAATTCATTCCGCACATCATTCCACACATCATTCCACACATTATTCCACTCATCAGTCCATACCGCATTCCACACAACATTCCACACATCATTCCACACATCATTCCACACATCATTCAAACATCATTCCACACCTCATTCCACGTATCATTCCACGTTTCATTCCAGGCATCATTCCACATTTCATTCCACACAGCATTCCACACATCATTCCACACAACATTCCACACATCATTCCATACATCATTCCACACGTCATTCCACACATCATTCCACACATCATTCCACACATCATTCCACACATCATTCCACACATCATTCCACACCACATTCCAAACCTCATTCCACACATAATTCGAAACATCATTGCATACATCATTCCACACATCATCCCACACATCATTCCACACATCATTCCACACCTCATTCCACATATCATTCCAAACCTCATTCCACAACTCATTCCACACATCATTCCACACATCATTCAACACATCATTCCAAACATCATTCTACACTTCATTCCACAAGTCAGTCCACAGCTCATTCCACGCATCATTCCACACATCATTCCAAACCTCATTCCACACATCATTCCACAACTCATTCCACACATAATTACAAACATCATTACATCCATCATTCCAGACATCATTCCACATATCATTCCAAACAGCATTCCACACATCATTCCAACTAACATTCCACACATCATTCCATACATCATTCCACACGTCATTCCAGACATCATTCCACACATAATTCCAAATATCATTGCATACATCATTCCACACATCATCCCAAACATAATTCCACACAACATTCCAAACCTCATTCCACACATAATTCCACACATCATTCAACACATCATTCCACACATCATTCTACACATCATTCCACATGTCATTCTACAACTCATTCCACACATCATTCCACACATCATTCCAAACCACATTCCACACATCATTCCACAACTCATTCCACACATCATTCCACACGTCATTCTGCACATCATTCGACACATTATTCCACAACTCATTTCACTCATCATTCCACACATCATTCCGCACATTATTCCACACATCATTCCACACCATATTCCACACCTCATTCCACATATAATTCCAAACATCATTACATACATCATTCCACACATCATTTCACACCTCATTCCACACATCTTTCCGCACCTCATTCCACAACTCATTCCACATATCATTCCACGCATCATTCCACACCTCATTCCACGTATCATTCCACAACTCATTCCACGTATCATTCCACACATCATTCCAAACATCATTGCACACCTCATTCCACGTATCATTCCACGCATCAATCCGCACCTCATTCGACAACTCATTCCACACATTATTCAACGCATCATTCCACACATCATTCTATACTTAGTTCCACACATCATTCCACACATCATTCCAAACAGCATTCCACAACATTCCACACATCACTCCACACAGCATTCCACACATCAGTCCATACCGCATTCCACACCTCATACCACACATCATTCCACATATTATTCAACACATCATTCCAAATATAATTCCAGATATCATTTGATACATCATTCCACAACTCATTCCACACATCATTCCACACGTCATTCTACACATCATTCCACACATGAGTCCACAACTCATTCCACACATCATTCCACAGATCATTCCACACATCATTCCACACATCACTCCACACATCATTCCACACCATATTCCACACCTCATTCCACATATCTTTCCAAACATTATTACATACATCATTACACACATCATTCCAAACACCGTTCCACACATCATTCCACACATCATTCCAGACCTCATTCCACGCACAATTCCACACCTCATTCCACAACTCATTCCACATATCATTCCACATCTCATTCCACACATCATTCAACACATCATTCCACACATCATTCTACACTTCATTCCGAACATCATTCCACACATCATTTCACACATCATTTCACTCATCAGTCAATACCGCATTCCACACCTCATTGCACACATCATTCCACACATCATTCCACACATGATTCAACACATCATTCCAAACATCATTCTACACCTCATTCCACGTAACATTCCACACATCATTCCACGCATCATTCCACACAACATTCCACAACATTCCACACATCATTCCACACATCATTCCACATATCATTCCACACATCATTCCACACTTCATTCCACATATCATTCCAAACATCATTACATACAGCATTCCACACATCATTCCACACATCATTTCACACATCATTCCACACATCATTCCTCACATCAGTCCATACCTCATTCCACACCTCATTCCACTCATCAGTCCATACCTCATTCCACACCTCATTCCACATATCATTCCACACATCATTCCACACATCATTCCACACATCATTCCACACATCATTCCACAACTCATTCAACACATCATTCCACACATAATTCAAAAAATCATTCCACACATCATTCCACACTTCATTCCACACATCTGTCCATACCGCATTCCACACCACATTCCACACATCATTCCACACATCATTCCACACATGAATCACCACATCATTCCAAACATCATTCTATACCTCATTCCACATAACATTCCACACATCATTCCACGCATCATTCCACCCATAATTCCACAACATTCCACACATCATTCCACAATCATTCCAAACATCAGTTCACACCACATACCTCATAACATTCCACGCATCATACCGCAGATCATTCCAAACATCATTCCACACATCATTCCACGCATGATTCCATTCAACAATCCACACATCATTGCACACATCATTCCACACCTCATTCCACACCTCATTCTACACATCATTCCACACATCATTCCACCCATCATTCCGCACAACATTCAAAATATCATCCACTCCTCATTCCACACATCATTCGACACATCATCTGATATATCATTCCACACCTCATTCCACACATCATTCCACACAGCATTTCACCCATCATTCCACACACCATTCCACACCTCATTCCACACCTCATTCCACACATCATTCCACACATCATTCAAACATCATTCCACACCTCATTCCACGTATCATTCCACGCATCATTCCAGGCATCAATCCACATTTCATTCCACACAGCATTCCACACATCCTTCCACACAACATGCCACACATCATTCCATACATCATTCCACACGTCATTCCACACATCATTCCACACATCATTCCACACATCATTCCACACATCATTCCACACCACATTCCAAACCTCATTCCACACATAATTCGAAACATCATTGCATAGATCATTCCACACATCATCCCACACATCATTCCACACATCATTCCACACCTCATTCCACATATCATTCCAAACCTCATTCCACAACTCATTCCACACATCATTCCACACATCATTCAACACATCATTCCACACATCATTCTACACTTCATTCCACAAGTCAGTCCACACCTCATTCCACGCATCATTCCACACATCATTCCAAACCTCATTCCACACATCATTCCACAACTCATTCCACACTTAATTACAAACATCATTACATCCATCATTCCAGACATCATTCCACACATCATTCCACACATCATTCCACACCTCATTCCACACATCATTCCGCACCTCATTCCACAACTCATTCCACACATTATTCAACACATAATTCCACACATCATTCTACACTTAATTCCACACATCATTCCACACATCATTCCACACATCATTCCATACCGCATTCCACACCTCATTGCACACATCATTCCACACATCATTCCACACATCATTCCACACTTCATTCCACACATCATTCCAAACATCATTACATACATCATTCCACATTTCATTCCACACATCATTCCACACATCATTCCACATATCATTCCACACATCATTCCACACTTCATTCCACACATCATTCCACACATCATTGCACACATCATTCCACACATCATTCCACACATCATTCCACACATCATTCCACACTTCATTCCACACATCATTCCAAACATCATTACATACATCATTCCACATTTCATTCCATACAGCATTCCACACATCATTCCACACATCATTCCACACATCATTCCACACATCATTCCACACATCATTCCACACATCATTACACACTTCATTCCACACATCATTCCAAACATCATTACATACATCATTCCACATTTCATTCCATACATCATTCCACACATCATTCCACACATCATTCCACACCACATTCCACACATCATTCCACACATCATTCCACACATCACTCCACACATCATTCCACACATCAGTCCATACCGCATTCCACACCTCATTCCACACATCATTCCACATGTTATTCAACACATCATTCCAAATATAATTCCAGATATCATTTGATACACCATTCCACAACTCATTCCACACATCATTCCACACGTCATTCTACACATCATTCCACACATGAGTCCACAACTCATTCCACACATCATTCCACACATCATTCCACACATCATTCCAAACATCATTCCACACATCATTCCACACCATATTCCACACCTCATTCCACACATCTTTCCAAACATTATTACATACATCATTCCACACATCATTCCAAACATCGTTCCACACATCATTCCACACATCATTCCATACCTCATTCCACACACAATTCCACATCTCATTCCACAACTCATTCCACATATCATTCCACATATCATTCCACACATCATTCAACACATCATTCCACACATAATTCTACAAATCATTCCGCACATCATTCCACACGTCATTCCACACATCATTCCACTCATCAGACCATACCGCATTCCACACCTCATTGCATCATCATTCCACACATCATTCCACACATGATTCCATACATCATTCCGAACATCATTCTACACCTCATTCCACATAAAATTCCACACATCATTGCAAGCATCATTCCACACATCATTCCACAACATTCCACACATCATTCCACACATCATTCCACACATCATTCCACACTTCATTCCACACATCATTCCAAACATCATTACATACAGCATTCCACACATCATTCCACACATCATTTCACACATCATTCCACACATCATTCCTCACATCAGTCCATACCTCATTCCACACCTCATTCCACTCATCAGTCCATACCTCATTCCACACCTCATTCCACATATCATTCCACACATCATTCCACACATCATTCCACACATCATTCCAGACATCAGTCCACAACTCATTCCACACATCATTCCACTCATTAGTCCACACTTCATTCCAAACATCTGTCCATACCGCATTCCACACCACATTCCACACATCATTCCACACATCATTCCACACATGATTCACCACATCATTCCAAACATCATTCCACACCTCATTCCACATAACATTCCACACATCATTCCACGCATCATTCCACCCATAATTCCACAACATTCCACACATCATTCCACACATCATTCCAAACATCAATTCACAACACATACCACATAACATTCCACGCATCATAACACACATCATTCCAATAATCATTCCACACAGCATTCCACGCATGATTCCATTCAACAATCCACACATCATTGCACACATCATTCCACACCTCATTCCACACCTCATTCTGCACATCATTCCACACATCATTCCACGCATCATTCCACACAACATTCCAAATATCATTCCACACCTCATTCCACACATCATTCGACACAGCATTTCACACATCATTCCACACACCATTCCACACCTCATTCCACACCTCATTCCACACATCATTCCACACATCATTCAAACATCATTCCACACCTCATTCCACGTATCATTCCACACCTCATTCCACACCTCATTCCACACATCATTCCACACAGCATTCCACACATCATTCCACACAACATTCCACACATCATTCCATACATCATTCCACACGTCATTCCACACAACATTCCACACATCATTCCATACATCATTCCACACATCATTCCACACATCATTCCACACATCATTCCAGACATCAGTCCACAACTCATTCCACACATCATTCCACTCATTAGTCCACACTTCATTCCAAACATCTGTCCATACCGCATTCCACACCACATTCCACACATCATTCCACACATCATTCCACACATGATTCACCACATCATTCCAAACATCATTCCACACCTCATTCCACATAACATTCCACACATCATTCCACGCATCATTCCACCCATAATTCCACAACATTCCACACATCATTCCACACATCATTCCAAACATCAATTCACAACACATACCACATAACATTCCACGCATCATAATACACATCATTCCAATAATCATTCCACACAGCATTCCACGCATGATTCCATTCAACAATCCACACATCATTGCACACATCATTCCACACCTCATTCCACACCTCATTCTACACATCATTCCACACATCATTCCACGCATCATTCCACACAACATTCCAAATATCATTCCACACCTCATTCCACACATCATTCCACACAGCATTTCACACATCATTCCACACACCATTCCACACCTCATTCCACACCTCATTCCACACATCATTCCACACATCATTCAAACATCATTCCACACCTCATTCCACGTATCATTCCACACATCATTCCACACATCATTCCACACCTCATTCCACATATCATTCCAAACCTCATTCCACAACTCATTCCACACATCATTCCACACATCATTCAAAAAATCATTCCACACATCATTCTACACTTCATTCCACAAGTCATTCCACACCTTATTCCACGCATCATTCCACACATCATTCCAAACCTCATTCCACACGTCATTCCACAACTCATTCCACACATAATTCCAAACATCATGACATCCATCATTCCAGACATCAGTCCACACATCATTCCACACATCATTCCACACCTCATTGCATACATCATTCCTCACCTCATTCCACAACTCATTCCACACATCATTCCACACATCATTCCACACATCATTCTACACTTAATTCCACACATCATTCCACACATCATTCCACAACATTCCACACATCATTCCACACATCATTCCACACATCAGTCCATATCTCATTCTACACCTCATTCCACATATCATTGCACACATCATTCCACACATCATTCCACACATCATTCCACACATCATTCCACACATCATTCCACACATCATTCCACGCATCATTCCACACATCATTCCGCACCATATTCCATACCTCATTCCACACATCTTTCCAAACATCATGACATACATCATTCCATACATCATTCCAAACGTCATTCCACACATCAATCCACACATCATTCCATACCTCAGTCCACACATAATTCCACACCTCATTTCACAACTCATTCCACATATCATTCCACACATGATTCAACACATCATTACACACATCATTCTACACTTCATTCCGCACATCATTCCACACATCATTCCACACATCATTCCACTCATCAGTCCATACCGCATGCCACACCTCATTGCACACATCATTCCACACATCATTCCACACATGATTCCACACATCATTCCAAACATCATTCCACACCTCATTCCACGTAATATTCCACACATCATTCCACGCATCATTCCACAAATCATTCCACAACATTCCACACATCATTCCACACATCATTACACTCATCAGTCCATACCTCATTCCACACCTCATTCCACATATCATTCCACACATCATTCCACACATGATTCCACACGTCACTCCAAATATCATTCTACACCCCATTCCACATAACATTGCACACATCATTGCATGCATCATTCCACACATCATTCCACAACATTCCACACATCATTCCACACATCAGTCCATATCTCATTCTACACCTCATTCCATTTATCATTCCACACATCATTCCACACATCATACCACACATCATTCCACGCATCAATCCACACATCATTCCGCACCATATTCCATACCTCATTCCACACATCTTTCCAAACATCATGACATACATCATTCCACACATCATTCCAAACGTCATTCCACACATTATTCCACACATCATTCCATACCGCAGTCCACACATAATTCCACACCTCATTCCACAACTCATTCCACATATCATTCCACACATCATTCAACACATCATTCCACACATCATTCTACACTTCATTCCGCACATCATTCCACACATCATTCCACACATCATTCCACTCATCAGTCCATACCGCATTCCACACCTCATTGCACACATCATTCCACACATCATTCCACACATGATTCCACACATCATTCCAAACATCATTCGACACCACATTCCACATAATATTCCACACATCATTCCACGCATCATTCCACACATCATTCCACAACATTCCACACATCATTCCACACATCATTCCACTCATCAGTCCATCCCTCATTCCACACCTCATTCCACATATCATTCCACACAGCATTCCACACATCATTCCACACAACATTCCACACATCATTCCACACTTCATTCCACACTTCATTCCAAACATCATTACATACATCATTCCACACATCATTCCACACATCATTCCATACCTCATTCCACACATCATTCCACACCTCATTCCACAACTCATTCCAAAACATCATTCCACACGTAAGTCAAAACATCAGTCCACACATCATTCCACACAGCATTCCACACATCATTCCACACATCATTCCACACCTCATTCCACACATCATTCCACACATCATTCAAACATCATTCCACACCTCATTCCACGTATCATTCCACGCATCATTCCAGGCATCATTCCACATTTCATTCCACACGTCATTCCACACCTCATTCCACAACTCATTCCACACATCATTCCACACGTAAGTCAAAACATCAGTCCACACATCATTCCACACAGCATTCCACACATCATTCCACACATCATTCCAAACATAAGTCCAGATATCATTCGACACATCATTCCACAACTCATTCCAAACGTCATTCCACACATCATTCTACAATTCATTCCGCACATCATTCCACACATCATTCCACACATCATTCCACTCATCAGTCCATACCGCATTCCACACAACATTCCACACATCATTCCACACATCATTCCACACATCATTCCACACATCATTCCACACATCATTCCAAACTTCATTCCACACATCATTCCAAACATCATTACATACATCATTCCACACATCATTCCATACATCAGTCCACACATCATTCCACACATCATTCCACACCTCATTCCACAACTCATTCCACACATCATTCCACACATAATTCAAAACATCAGTCCACACATCAGTCCATACCGCATTCCACACCTCATTCCACACATCATTCCACACATTATTGAACACATCATTCCAAATATAATTCCAGATATCATTTGATACATCATTCCACAACTCATTCCACACATCATTCCACACGTCATTCTACACATCATTCCACACATGAGTCCACAACTCATTCCACACATCATTCCACACATCATTCCACACATCATTCCGCACATCATTCCACACATCATTCCACACATCATTCCACACCTCATTCCACACATCCTTCCACTCATCAGTCCACACTTCATCCCACACATCTGTCCATACCGCATTTCACACCACATTCCACACATCATTCCAAACATCATTCCACACATGATTCACCACATCATTCCACACATCATTCCACACATCATTCCACACATCATTCCACACCTCATTCCACACATCATTCCACTCATCAGTCCACACTTCATCCCACACATCTGTCCATACCGCATTTCACACCACATTCCACACATCATTCCACACATCATTCCACACATGATTCACCACAACATTCCGCACATCATTCCACACAACATTCCAAATATCATCCACTCCTCATTCCAGACATCATTCGACACATCATCTGACATATCATTCCACACCTCATTCCACACATCATTCCACACAGCATTTCACCCATCATTCCACACACCATTCCACACCTCATTCCACACTTCATTCCACACATCATTCCACACATCATTCAAACATCATTCCACACCTCATTCCACGTATCATTCCACGCATCATTCCAGGCATCATTCCACATTTCATTCCACACAGCATTCCACACATCATTCCACACAACATTCCACACATCATTCCATACATCATTCCACACATCATTCCACACATCATTCCACAAATCATTCCACACCACATTCCAAACCTCATTCCATACATAATTCGAAACATCATTGCATACATCATTCCACACATCATCCCACACATCATTCCACACAACATTCCACACCTCATTCCACATATCATTCCAAATCTCATTCCACAACTCATTCCACACATCATTCCACACATCATTCAACACATCATTCCACACATCATTCTACACTTCATTCCACAAGTCATTCCATACCTTATTCCACGCATCATTCCACACATCATTCCAAACCTCATTCCACACATCATTCCACAACTCATTCCACACATAATTCCAAACATCATTACATCCATCATTCCAGACATCAGTCCACACATCATTCCACACATCATTCCGCACCTCATTCCACACATCATTCCGCACCTCATTACACAACTCATTCCACACATCATTCCACACATCATTCCACACATCATTCTACAATTAATTCCACACATCATTCCACACATCATTCCACACATCATTCCACACATCAGTCCATACCGCATTCCACACCTCATTGCACACATCATTCCACACATCATTCCACACATGATTCCACACGTCATTCCAAACATCATTCTACACCTCATTCCACATAACATTCCACACATCATTACATGCATTATTCCACACATCATTCCACAACATTCCACACATCATTCCACACATCATTCCACACATCAGTCCATATCTCATTCTACACCTCATTCCACATATCATTCCACACATCATTCACACATCATTCCACACATCATTCCACACATTATTCCACACATCATTCCACGCATCATTCCACACATCATTCCGCACCATATTCCATACCTCATTCCACAACTCATTCCACACATCATTCCACACATAAGTCAAAACATCAGTCCACACATCATTCCACACAGCATTCCACACATCATTCCACACATCATTCCAAACATAAGTCCAGATATCATTTGACACATCATTCCACAACTCATTCCAAACGTCATTCCACAAATCATTCTACAATTCATTCCGCACATCATTCCACACATCATTCCACACATCATTCCACTCATCAGTGCATACCGCATTCCTCACCACATTCCACACATCATTCCACACATCATTCCACACATCATTCCACACATCATTCCACACATCATTCCACACTTCATTCCACACATCATTCCAAACATCATTACATACATCATTCCACATTTCATTCCATACATCATTCCACACATCATTCCACACATCATTCCACACCTCATTTCACATCTCATTCCACACATCATTTCACACATAATTCAAAACATCAGTCCTCACATCAGTCCATACCGCATTCCACACCTCATTCCACACATCATTCCACACGTTATTCAACACATCATTCCAAATATAATTCCAGATATCATTTGATACATCATTCCACAACTCATTCCACACATCATTCCACACGTCATTCTACACATCATTCCACACGTGAGTCCACAACTCATTCCACACATCATTCCACACATCATTCCACACATCATTCCACACATCATTCCACACATCATTCCACACCATATTCCACACCTCATTCCACACATCTTTCCAAACATTATTACATACATAATTCCACACATCATTCCAAACATCGTTCCACACATCATTCCACACATCATTCCATACCTCATTCCACACACAATTCCACATCTCATTCCACAACTCATTCCACATATCATTCCACATATCATTCCACACATCATTCAACACATCATTCCACACATAATTCTACACTTCATTCCGCACATCATTCCACACATCATTCCACACATCATTCCACTCATCAGTCCATACCGCATTCCACACCTCATTGCATCATCATTCCACACATCATTCCACACATGATTCCATACATCATTCCGAACATCATTCTACATCTCATTCCACATAACATTCCACACATCATTGCAAGCAGCATTCCACACATCATTCCACAACATTCCACACATCATTCCACACATCATTCCACACATCATTCCACAATTCATTCCACACATCATTCCAAACATCATTACATACAGCATTCTACACATCATTCCACACATCATTTCACACATCATTCCACACATCATTCCTCACATCAGTCCATACCTCATTCCACACCTCATTCCACTCATCAGTCCATACCTCATTCCACACCTCATTCCACATATCATTCCACACATCATGCCACACATCATTCCACACATCATTCCAGACATCAGTCCACACCTCATTCCACACATCATTCCACTCATCAGTCCACACTTCATTCCAAACATCTGTCCATACCGCATTCCACACCACATTCCACACATCATTCCACACATCATTCCACACATGAATCACCACATCATTCCAAAAATCATTCCACACCTCATTCCACATAACATTCCACACATCATTCCACGCATCATTCCACCCATAATTCCACAACATTCCACACATCATTCCACACATCATTCCAAACATCAATTCACAACACATACCACATAACATTCCACGCATCATACCAAACATCATTCCAATAATCATTCCACACAGCATTCCACGCATGATTCCATTCAACAATCCACACATCATTGCACACATCATTCCACACCTCATTCCACACCTCATTGTACACATCATTCCACACATCATTCCACGCATCATTCCACACAACATTCCAAATATCATCCACTCCTCATTCCACACATCATTCGACACACCATCTGACATATCATTCCACACCTCATTCCACACATCATTCCACACAGCATTTCACCCATCATTCCACACACAATTCCACACCTCATTCCACACCTCATTCCACACATCATTCCACACATCATTCAAACATCATTCCACACCTCATTCCACGTATCATTCCACGCATCATTCGAGGCATCATTCCACATTTCATTCCACACAGCATTCCACACATCATTCCACACAACATTCCACACATCATTCCATACATCATTCCACACGTCATTCCACACATCATTCCACACATCATTCCACATGTCATTCCACACATCATTCCACACATCATTCCACACCACATTCCAAACCTCATTCCACACATAATTCGAAATATCATTGCACACATCATTCCACACATCATCCCACACATCATTCCACACATCATTCCACACCTCATTCCACATATCATTCCAAACCTCATTCCACAACTCATTCCACACATCATTCCACACATCATTCAATAAATCATTCCACACATCATTCTACACTTCATTCCACAAGTCATTCCACACCTTATTCCACGCATCATTCCACACATCATTCCAAACCTCATTCCACACATCATTCCACAACTCATTCCACACATAATTCCAATCATCATTACATCCATCATTCCAGACATCAGTCCACACATCATTCCACACATCATTCCACACCTCATTGCACACATCATTCCGCACCTCATTCCACAACTCATTCCACACATCATTCCACACATCATTCCACACATCATTCTACACTTAATTCCACACATCATTCCACACATCATTCCACACATCATTCCACACATCAGTCCATACCGCATTCCACACCTCATTGCACACATCCTTCCACACATCATTCCACACAAGATTCCACACGTCATTCCAAACATCATTCTACAACTCATTCCACATAACATTCCACACATCATTACATGCATTATTCCACACATCATTCCACAACATACCACACATCATTCCACACATCATTCCACACATCAGTCCATATCTCATTCTACACCTCATTCCACATATCATTGCACACATCATTCCACACATCATTCCACACATCATTCCACACCTCATTCCACGTATCATTCCACGCATCATTCCAGGCATCATTCCACACATCATTCCACATATCATTCCACACAGCATTGCACACATCATTCCACACAACATTCCACACATCATTCCATACAACATTCCACACATCATTCCATACATCATTCCACACGTCATTCCACACATCATTCCACACATCATTCCACATGTCATTCCACACATCATTCCACACATCATTCCACACCACATTCCAAACCTCATTCCACACATAATTCGAAACATCATTGCATACATCATTCCACACATCATCCCACACATCATTCCACACATCATTCCACACCTCATTCCACATATCATTCCAAACCTCATTCCACAACTCATTCCACACATCATTCCACACATCATTCAAAAAATCATTCCACACATCATTCTACACTTCATTCCACAAGTCATTCCACACCTTATTCGACACATCATTCCACACATCATTCCAAACCTCATTCCACACATCATTCCACAACTCATTCCACACATAATTCCAAACATCATTACATCCATCATTCCAGACATCAGTCCACACATCATTCCACACATCATTCCACACCTCATTGCACACATCATTCCGCCACTCATTCCACAACTCATTCCACACATCATTCCACACATCATTCCACACATCATTCTACACTTAATTCCACACATCATTCCACACATCATTCCACACATTATTCCACACATCAGTCCATACCGCATTCCACACCTCATTGCACACATCATTCCACACATCATTCCACACAAGATTCCACACGTCATTCCAAACATCATTCTACAACTCATTCCACATAACATTCCACACATCATTACATGCATTATTCCACACATCATTCCACAACATTCCACACATCATTCCACACATCATTCCACACATCAGTCCATATCTCATTCTACACCTCATTCCACGTATCATTCCACGCATCATTCCAGGCATCATTCCACACATCATTCCACATATCATTCCACACAGCATTGCACACATCATTCCACACAACATTCCACACATCATTCCATACATCATTCCACACGTCATTCCACACATCATTCCACACATCATTCCACACATAATTCCACACATCATTCCACGCCACATCCCAAACCTCATTACACATATAATTCCAAACCTCGTTCCACACATCATTCCACAACTCATTCCTCACATCATTCCACTCGTCATTATGCACATCTGTCCAAACATCATTCCACAACTCATTCCACACATCATTCCACACATCATTCCACTCATCAGTCCATACCGCATTCCACACCTCATTCCAAACATCATTGCATACATCATTCCACACATCATACCACACATCATTCCACACATCATTCCACACCTCATTCCACGCATCATTCCAAACCGCATTCCACAACTCATTCCACACATCATTCCACACATCATTCATCACATCATTCCACACATCATTCTACACTTCATTCCAAATGTCTTTCCACACCTCATTCCACACATCATTCCACACATTATTCCAAACCTCGTTCCACACATCATTCCACAACTCATTCCTCACATCATTCCACACGTCATTATGCACATCTGTCCACACATTATTCCACAACTCATTCAACAAATCATTCCACACATCATTCCACACTTCATTCCACACATCATTATAAACATCATTACTTACATCATTCCACACATCATTCCAAACATCATTCCACACATCATTCCACACATCATTCCACACATCATTCCACACATCATTCCACACATCAGCCCATACCGCATTCCACACCTCATTCCACACATCATTCCACACATCATTCCACACATGATTCCACACATCATTCCTAACATCATTCCACACCTCATTCCACATAACATTCCACACATCATTCCACGCATCATTCCACACATAATTCCACAACATTCCACACATCATTCCACACATCATTCCAAACATCAATTCACAACACATACCACATAACATTCCACGCATCATTCCACGCATCATTCCACACCTCATTCTACACATCATTCCACACATAATAACACACATCATTACACACAACATTCCAAATATCATCCACTCCTCATTCCACACATCATTCGACACAGCATTTCACACATCATTCCACACAACATTCTACACCTCATTCCACACCTCATTCCATACCTCATTCCACATATCATTCCACGCATCATTCCACACATCATTCCACATTTCATTCCACACAGCATTCCACACATCATTCCACACAACATTCCACACATCATTCCATACATCATTCCACACGTCATTCCACACATCATTTCACACATCATCCCACATGTCATTCCACACATCATTCCACACATCATTCCACACCACATTCCAAACCTCATTCTACACATAATTCGAAACATCATTGCATACATCATTCCACACATCATCCCACACATCATTCCACACATCATTCCACACCTCATTCCACATATCATTCCAAACCTCATTCCACAACTCATTCCACACATCATTCCACACATCATTCAAAAAATCATTCCACACATCATTCTACACTTCATTCCACAAGTCATTCCACACCTTATTCCACGCATCATTCCACACATCATTCAAAACCTCATTCCACACATCATTCCACACCTCATTCCACACATAATTCCAAACATCATTACATCCATCATTCCAGACATCAGTCCACACATCATTCCACACATCATTCCACACCTCATTGCACACATCATTCCGCACCTCCTTCCACAACTCATTCCACACATCATTCCACACATCATACCACACATCATTCTACACTTAATTCCACACATCATTCCACACATCATTCCACACATCATTCCACACATCAGTCCATACCGCATTCCACACCTCATTGCACACATCATTCCACACATCATTCCACACAAGATTCCACACGTCATTCCAAACATCATTCTACAACTCATTCCACATAACATTCCACACATCATTACATGCATTATTCCACACATCATTCCACAACATTCCACACATCATTCCACACATCATTCCACACATCAGTCCATATCTCATTCTACACCTCATTCCAGGTATCATTACACGCATCATTCCAGGCATCATTCCACACATCATTCCACATATCATTCCACACAGCATTGCACACATCATTCCACACAACATTCCACACATCATTCCATACATCATTCCACACGTCATTCCACACATCATTCCACACATCATTCCACACAAAGTTCCACACATCATTCCACGCCACATCCCAAACCTCATTACACATATAATTCCAAACCTCGTTCCACACATCATTCCACAACTCATTCCTCACATCATTCCACTCGTCATTATGCACATCTGTCCAAACATCATTCCACAACTCATTCCACACATCATTCCACACATCATTCCACTCATCATTCCATACCGCATTCCACACCTCATTCCAAACATCATTGCATACATCATTCCACACATCATACCACACATCATTCCACACATCATTCCACACCTAATTCCACGCATCATTCCAAACCGCATTCCACAACTCATTCCACACATCATTCCAAACAACATTCATCACATCATTCCACACATCATTCTACACTTCATTCCAAATGTCATTCCACACCTCATTCCACACATCATTCCACACATTATTCCAAACCTCGTTCCACACAGCATTCCACAACTCATTCCTCACATCATTCCACACGTCATTATGCACATCTGTCCACACATTATTCAACAACTCATTCAACAAATCATTCCACACATCATTCCACACTTCATTCCACACATCATTATAAACATCATTACTTACATCATTCCACACATCATTCCACACATCATTCCACACATCATTCCACACATCATTCCACACAACAGCCCATACCGCATTCCACACCTCATTCCACACATCATTCCTCACATAATTCCACACCTCATTCCACATAACATTCCACACATCATTCCACGCATCATTCCACACATAATTCCACAACATTCCACACATCATTCCACACATCATTCCAAACATCAATTCACAACACATACCACATAACATTCCACGCATCATTCCACGCATCATTCCACACCTCATTCTACACATCATTCCACACATAATTCCACACATCATTACACACAACATTCCAAATATCATCCACTCCTCATTCCACACATCATTCGACACAGCATTTCACACATCATTCCACACAACATTCTACACCTCATTCCACACCTCATTCCATACCTCATTCCACATATCATTCCACGCATCATTCCACACATCATTCCGCACATCATTCCACGCATCATTCCACACATTATTCCACACCTCATTCCACATGTCATTCCACACATCATTCAACACATCATTCCACACCACATTCCAAACCGCATTCCACACATAATTCCAAACATCATAGCATACATCATTCCACACATCATCCCACACATCATTCCACACCTCATTCCACACCTCATTCCACACATCATTCCAAACTTCATTCCACAACTCAATCCACACTTCATTCCACACATCATTCAACACATCATTCCACACATCATTCTACACTTCATTCCACATGTCATTCCACACCTCATTCCACACATCATTCCACACATCATTTCAAACCTCATTCCACACATCATTCCACAACTCATTCCACTACTCATTCCACACGTCATTCTGCACATCTTTCCACACATTATTCCACAACTCATTCCAAACATCATTCCACACATCATTCCACACATCATTCCACACCATATTCCACACCTCATTCCACACATAATTCCAAACATCATTCCATACATTATTCCACAACTCATTCCACACATCATTCCACACATCATTCCACACATCATTCCACACATCATTCCACACCATATTCCACACCTCATTCCACACATAATTCCAAACATCATTACATACATCATTCCACACATCATTCCACACATCATTCAACAAATCATTCCAAACATCATTCTACAACATTCCACACATCATTCCACACAGCATTCCACACATCATTCCAAACGACATTCTACACATCATTCCACACATGATTCCACAACTCATTCCACACAACATTCCACACATCATTCTACACTTCATTCCACATGTCATTCCACGCCTCATTCCAAACCTCATTCCACATATCATTTCACGCAACATTCCACACATCATTCCACACAACATTCCACACCTCATTCCACACATCATTCCACGCATCATTCCACACATCAGTCCATACCTCATTCCACACCTCATTCGAAACATCATTCCACACATCATTCCAAACATCAATTCACACCACATACCACAAAACATTTTACGCATCATTCCACACAACATTCTACACACCATTCCACTCCTAATTCCAAACCTCATTCCACACTCCATTCCACATATAATTACACGCATCATTCCACACATCATTCCACACCTCATTCCAAACATCATTCCACACCTCATGCCACGTATCATTCCACGCATCATTCCACACATCATTGCACACATCATTCCACATATCATTCCACACAGCATTCCACACATCATTCCACATAACATTCCACACAACATTCCATACATCATTCCACACGTCATTCCACACATCATTCCACACTACATTCCAAACATCATTCCACACATATTTCCAAACATCATTGCATACATCATTCCACACATCATCCCACACATCATTCCACACATCATTCCACACCTCATTCCACACATCATTCTACACTTCATTCCACATGTCATTCCACACCTCATTCCACACATCATTCCAAACATCATTCCAAACATAAGTCCAGATATCATTCGACACATCATTCCACAACTCATTCCAAACATCATTCCACACATCATTCTACAATTCATTCCGCACATCATTCCACACATCATTCCAAACATCATTCCACTCATCAGTCCATACCGCATTCCACACATCATTCCAGACATCATTCCACACATCATTCCACACTTCATTCCACACATCATTCCAAACATCATTACATACATCATTCCACACATCATTCCATACATCATTCCACACATCATTCCACACATCATTCCACACCTCATTCCACAACTCATTCCACAAATCATTCCACACATATTTCAAGACATCAGTCCACACATCATTCCACACATCATTCCGCACATCATTCCACACATCAGTCCATACCGCATTCCACACCTCATTCCACACATCATTCCACACATCATACCTACAATTCATTCCGCACATCATTCCACACATCATTCCACACATCATTCCACTCATCAGTCCATACCGCATTCCACACCTCATTCCACACATCATTCCACACATCATTCCACACATCATTCCACACATCATTCTACACATCATTCCACACTTCATTCCACACATCATTCCAAACATCATTACATACATCATTCCACACATCATTCCACACATCATTCTACACTGCATTTCACATGTCATTCCACACCTCATTCCACACATCATTCCACACATCATTTCAAACCTCATTCCACATTTAATTCCACAACTCATTCCACTACTCATTCCACACGTCATTCTGCACATCTTTCCACACATTATTCCACAACTCATTCCACACATCATTCCACACATTATTCCACACATCATTCCACACATCATTCCACACATCATTCTACACTTCATTCCACATGTCATTCCACACCTCATTCCACACATCATTCCACACATCATTTCAAACCTCATTCCACATTTCATTCCACAACTCATTCCACTACTCATTCCACACGTCATTCTGCACATCTTTCCACACATTATTCCACAACTCATTCCACACATCATTCCACACATCATTCCACACATCATTCCACACATCATTCCACACCATATTCCACACCTTATTCCACACATAATTCCAAACATCATTCCATACATTATTCCACAACTCATTCCACACATCATTCCACACATCATTCCACACATCATTCCACACATCATTCCACACCATATTCCACACCTCATTCCACACATAATTCCAAACATCATTACATACATCATTCCACACATCATTCCACACATCATTCAACACATCATTCCAAACATCATTCCACACATCAGTCCGCAACTCATTCCACAACTCATTCCACACATTATTCAACACATCATTCCAAACATCATTCCACAACATTCCACACATCATTCCACACATCATTCCACACATGATTCCACACATCATTCCTAACATCATTCCACACCTCATTCCACATAACATTCCACACATCATTCCACGCATCATTCCACACATAATTCCACAACATTCCACACATCATTCCACACATCATTCCAAACATCAATTTACAACACATACCGCATAACATTCCACGCATCATTCCACGCATCATTCCACACATCACTGCACACATCATTCCACACATCATTTCACACCTCATTCTACACATCATTCCACACATAATTCCACACATCATTACACACAACATTCCAAATATCATCCACTCCTCATTCCACACATCATTCGACACAGCATTTCACACATCATTCCACACAACATTCTACACCTCATTCCACACCTCATTCCATACCTCATTCCACATATCATTCCACGCATCATTCCACACATCATTCCGCACATCATTCACCGCATCATTCCACACATCATTCCACACATCATTCCACATGTCATTCCACACATCATTCCACACATCATTCCACACCACATTCCAAACCGCATTCCACACATAATTCCAAACATCATAGCATACATCATTCCAAACATCATCCCACACATCATTCCACACCTCATTCCACACCTCATTCCACACATCATTCCAAACCTCATTCCACAACTCAATCCACACATCATTCCACACATCATTCAACACATCATTCCACACAACATTCTACACTTCATTCCACATGTCATTCCACACCTCATTCCACACATCATTCCACACATCATTTCAAACCTCATTCCACACATCATTCCACAACTCATTCCACTACTCATTCCACACGTCATTCTGCACATCTTTCCACACATTATTGCACAACTCATTGCACACATCATTCCACACATCATTCCACACATCATTCCACACAACATTCCACACCATATTCCACACCTCATTGCACACATAATTCCAAACATCATTCCATACATTATTCCACAACTCATTCCACACATCATTCCACACATTATTCCACACATCATTCCACACATCATTCCACTCCATATTCCACACCTCATTCCACACATAATTCCAAACATCATTACATACATCATTCCACACATCATTCCACACATCATTCAACACATCATTCCAAACATCATTCCACAACATTCCACACATCATTCCACACAGCATTCCACACATCAGTTCACACGTCATTCTACACATCATTCCACACATGATTCCACATCTCATTCCACACAACATTCCACACATCATTCTACACTTCATTCCACATGTCATTCCACGCCTCATTCCAAACCTCATTCCACATATCATTCCACGCAACATTCCACACATCATTCCACACAACATTCCACACCTCATTCCACACATCATTCCACGCATCATTCCACACATCAGTCCATACCTCATTCCACACCTCATTCGACACATCATTCCACACATCATTCCAAACATCAATTCACACCACATACCACAAAACATTCCACGCATCATTCCACACATCATTCTACACACCATTCCACACCTAATTCCAAACCTCATTCCACACTCCATTCCACATATAATTCCACGCACCATTCCACACGTCATTCCAAACATCATTCCAAACATCATTCCACACCTCATTCCACGTATCATTCCACGCATCATTCCACACATCATTGCACACATCATTCCACATATCATTCCACACAGCATTCCACACATCATTCCACATAACATTCCACACAACATTCCATACATCATTCCACACGTCATTCCACACATCATTCCACACTACATTCCAAACATCATTCCACACATATTTCCAAACATCATTGCATACATCATTCCACACAACATCCCACACATCATTCCACACATCATTCCACACCTCATTCCACACATCATTCTACACTTCATTCCACATGTCATTCCACACCTCATTCCACACATCATTCCACACATCATTCCAAACATAAGTCCAGATAGCATTCGACACATCATTCCACAACTCATTCTACAATTCATTCCGCACATCATTCCACACATCATTCCACACATCATTCCACTCATCAGTCCATACCGCATTCCACACCTCATTCCAAACATCATTCCACACATCATTCCACACATCATTCCACACATCATTCCACACATCATTCCACACTTTATTCCACACATCATTCCAAACATCATTACATACATCATTCCACACATCATTCCATACATCATTCCACACATCATTCCACACATTATTTCAAACCTCATTCCACACATCATTCCACTACTCATTCCACTACTCATTCCACACGTCATTCTGCACAACTTTCCACACATTATTCCACAACTCATTCCACACATCATTCCACACATCATTCCACACATCATTCCACACCATATTCCACACATTCCACACATAATTCCAAACATCATTCCATACATTATTCCACAACTCATTCCACACATCATTCCACACATCATTCCACACATCATTCCACACATCATTCCACACCATATTCCACACCTCATTCCACACATAATTCCAAACATCATTACATACATCATTCCACACATCATTCCACACATCATTCAACACATCATTCCACACGTCATTCTACACATCATTCCACACATGATTCCACAACTCATTCCACACAACATTCCACACATCATTCTACACTTCATTCCACATGTCATTCCACGCCTCATTCCAAACCTCATTCCACATATCATTCCACGCAACATTCCACACATCATTCCACACAACATTCCACACCTCATTCCACACATCATTCCACACATCATTCCACTCATCAGTCCATACCGCATTCCACACCTCATTCCACACATCATTCCACACATCATTCCACACATCATTCCACACATCATTCCACACATCATTCCACACTTCATTCCACACATCATTCCAAACATCATTACATACATCATTCCACACATCATTCCATACATCATTCCACACCTCATTCCACAACTCATTCCACACATCATTCCACACATAATTCAAAACATCAGTCCACACATCATTCCACACATCATTCCACACATCAATCCACACATCAGTCCATACCGCATTCCACACCTCATTCCACACATCATTCCACACATCATACCTTCAATTCATTCCGCACATCATTCCACACATCATTCCACACATCATTCCACTCATCAGTCCATACCGCATTCCACACCTCATTCCACACATCATTCCACACATCATTCCACACATCATTCCACACATCATTCTACACTTCATTCCACATGTCATTCCACACCACATTCCACACCTCATTCCACACATCATTTCAAACCTCATTCCACACTTCATTCCACAACTCATTCCACTACTCATTCCACACGTCATTCTGCACATCTTTCCACACATTATTCCACAACTCATTCCACACATCATTCCACACATCATTCCACACATCATTCCACACCATATTCCACACCTCATTCCACACATAATTCCAAACATCATTCCATACATTATTCCACAAATCATTCCACACATCATTCCACACATCATTCCACACATCATTCCACACATCATTCCACACCATATTCCACACCTCATTCCACACATAATTCCAAACATCATTACATACATCATTCCACACATCATTCCACACATCATTCAACACATCATTCCAAACATCATTCCACACATCAGTCCGCAACTCATTCCACAACTCATTCCACACATTATTCAACACATCATTCCAAACATCATTCCATAACATTCCACACCATATTCCACACCTCATTCCACACATAATTCCAAACATCATTCCATACATTATTCCACAACTCATTCCACACATCATTCCACACATCATTCCACACATCATTCCACACCATATTCCACACATCATTCCACACATCATTCCACACATCATTCCACACATCATTCCATACATTATTCCACAACTCATTCCACACATCATTCCACACATCATTCCACACATCATTCCACACATAATTCCACAACATTCCACACATCATTCCACACATCATTACAAACATCAATTCACAACACATACCGCATAACATTCCACGCATCATTCCACGCATCATTCCACACATCACTGCACACATCATTCCACACATCATTTCACACCTCATTCTACACATCATTCCACACAAAATTCCACACATCATTACACACAACATTCCAAATATCATCCACTCCTCATTCCACACATCATTCGACACAGCATTTCACACATCATTCCACACAACATTCTACACCTCATTCCACACCTCATTCCATATCTCATTCCACATATCATTCCACGTATCATTCCACACATCATTCCGCACATCATTCCACTCATCATTCCACACATCATTCCACACATCATTCCACATGTCATTCCACACATCATTCAACACATCATTCCACACCACATTCCAAACCGCATTCCACACATAATTCCAAACATCATAGCATACATCATTCCACACATCATCCCACACATCATTCCACACCTCATTCCACACCTCATTCCACACATCATTCCAAACCTCATTCCACAACTCAATCCACACATCATTCCACACATCATTCAACACATCATTCCACACATCATTCTACACTTCATTCCACATGTCATTCCACACCTCATTCCACACATCATTCCACACATCATTTCAAACCTCAGTCCACACATCATTCCACAACTCATTCCACTACTCATTCCACACGTTATTCTGCACATCTTTCCACACATTATTGCACAACTCATTCCACACATCATTCCACACATCATTCCACACATCATTCCACACAACATTCCACACCATATTCCCCACCTCATTCCACACATAATTCCAAACATCATTCCATACATTATTCCACAACTCATTCCACACATCATTCCACACATCATTCCACAACATTCCACACATCATTCCACACAGCATTCCACACATCATTCCACACGTCATTCTACACATCATTCCACACATGATTCCACAACTCATTCCACACAACATTCCACACATCATTCTACACTTCATTCCACATGTCATTCCACGCCTCATTCCAAACCTCATTCCACATATCATTCCACGCAACATTCCACACATCATTCCACACAACATTCCACACCTCATTCCACACATCATTCCACGCATCATTCCACATATCCGTCCATACCTCATTCCACACCTCATTCGACACATCATTCCACACATCATTCCAAACATCAATTCACACCACATACCACAAAACATTCCACGCATCATTCCACACATCATTCTACACAGCATTCCACACCTAATTCCAAACCTCATTCCACACTCAATTCCACATATAATTCCACGCATCATTCCACACATCATTCCAAACATCATTCCAAACATCATTCCACACCTCATTCCACGTATCATTCCACGCATCATTCCACACATCATTGCACACATCATTCCACATATCATTCCACACAGCATTCCACACATCATTCCACATAACATTCCACACAACATTCCAGACATCATTCCACACGTCATTCCACACATCATTCCACACTACATTCCAAACATCATTCCACACATATTTCCAAACATCATTGCATACATCATTCCACACATCATTCCACACATCATTCCACACATCATTCCACACCTCATTCCACACATCATTCTACACTTCATTCCACATGTCATTCCACACCTCATTCCACACATCATTCCACACATCATTTCAAACCTCATTCCACATTTCATTCCACAACTCATTCCACTACTCATTCCACACGTCATTCTGCACATCTTTCCACACATTATTCCACAACTCATTCCACACATCATTCCACACATCATTCCACACATCATTCCACACATCATTCTACACTTCATTCCACATGTCATTCCACACCTCATTCCACACATCATTCCACACATCATTTCAAACCTCATTCCACATTTCATTCCACAACTCATTCCACTACTCATTCCACACGTCATTCTGCACATCTTTCCACACATTATTCACAACTCATTCCACACATCATTCCACACATCATTCCACACATCATTCCACACATCATTCCACACCATATTCCACACCTCATTCCACACATAATTTCAAACATCATTCCATACATTATTCCACAACTCATTCCACACATCATTCCACACATCATTCCACACATCATTCCACACACCATTCCACACCATATTCCACACCTCATTCCACACATAATTCCAAACATCATTACATACATCATTCCACACATCATTCCACACATCATTCAACACATCATTCCAAACATCATTCCACACATCAGTCCGCAACTCATTCCACAACTCATTCCACACATTATTCAACACATCATTCCAAACATCATTCCACAAAATTCCACACATCATTCCACACATCATTCCATACATTATTCCACAACTCATTCCACACATCATTCCACACATCATTCCACACATCATTCCACACCATATTCCACACATCATTCCACACATCATTCCACACATCATTCCACACATCATTCCATACATTATTCCACAACTCATTCCACACATCATTCCACACATCATTCCACACATCATTCCACACATAATTCCACAACATTCCACACATCATTCCACACATCATTACAAACATCAATTCACAACACATACCGCATAACATTCCACGCATCATTCCACGCATCATTCCACACATCACTGCACACATCATTCCACACATCATTTCACACCTCATTCTACACATCATTCCACACAAAATTCCACACATCATTACACACAACATTCCAAATATCATCCACTCCTCATTCCACACATCATTCGACACAGCATTTCACACATCATGCCACACAACATTCTACACCTCATTCCACACCTCATTCCATATCTCATTCCACATATCATTCCACGTATCATTCCACACATCATTCCGCACATCATTCCACTCATCATTCCACACATCATTCCACACATCATTCCACATGTCATTCCACACATCATTCCACACATCATTCCACACCACATTCCAAACCGCATTCCACACATAATTCCAAACATCATAGCATACATCATTCCACACATCATCCCACACATCATTCCACACCTCATTCCACACCTCATTCCACACATCATTCCAAACCTCATTCCACAACTCAATCCACACATCATTCCACACATCATTCAACACATCATTCCACACATCATTCTACACTTCATTCCACATGTCATTCCACACCTCATTCCACACATCATTCCACACATCATTTCAAACCTCAGTCCACACATCATTCCACAACTCATTCCACTACTCATTCCACACGTTATTCTGCACATCTTTCCACACATTATTGCACAACTCATTCCACACATCATTCCACACATCATTCCACACATCATTCCACACAACATTCCACACCATATTCCACACCTCATTCCACACATAATTCCAAACATCATTCCATACATTATTCCACAACTCATTCCACACATCATTCCACACATCATTCCACAACATTCCACACATCATTCCACACAGCATTCCACACATCATTCCACACGTCATTCTACACATCATTCCACACATGATTCCACAACTCATTCCACACAACATTCCACACATCATTCTACACTTCATTCCACATGTCATTCCACGCCTCATTCCAAACCTCATTCCACATATCATTCCACGCAACATTCCACACATCATTCCACACAACATTCCACACCTCATTCCACACATCATTCCACGCATCATTCCACACATCCGTCCATACCTCATTCCACACCTCATTCGACACATCATTCCACACATCATTCCAAACATCAATTCACACCACATACCACAAAACATTCCACGCATCATTCCACACATCATTCTACACAGCTTTCCACACCTAATTCCAAACCTCATTCCACACTCAATTCCACATATAATTCCACGCATCATTCCACACATCATTCCAAACATCATTCCAAACATCATTCCACACCTCATTCCACGTATCATTCCACGCATCATTCCACACATCATTGCACACATCATTCCACATATCATTCCACACAGCATTCCACACATCATTCCACATAACATTCCACACAACATTCCAGACATCATTCCACACGTCATTCCACACATCATTCCACACTACATTCCAAACATCATTCCACACATATTTCCAAACATCATTGCATACATCATTCCACACATCATTCCACACATCATTCCACACATCATTCCACACCTCATTCCACACATCATTCTACACTTCATTCCACATGTCATTCCACACCTCATTCCACACATCATTCCACACATCATTTCAAACCTCATTCCACATTTCATTCCACAACTCATTCCACTACTCATTCCACACGTCATTCTGCACATCTTTCCACACATTATTCCACAACTCATTCCACACATCATTCCACACATCATTCCACACATCATTCCACACATCATTCCACACATCATTCTACACTTCATTCCACATGTCATTCCACACCTCATTCCACACATCATTCCACACATCATTTCAAACCTCATTCCACATTTCATTCCACAACTCATTCCACTACTCATTCCACACGTCATTCTGCACATCTTTCCACACATTATTCCACAACTCATTCCACACATCATTCCACACATCATTCCACACATCATTCCACACATCATTCCACACCATATTCCACACCTCATTCCACACATAATTCCAAACATCATTCCATACATTATTCCACAACTCATTCCACACATCATTCCACACATCATTCCACACATCATTCCACACATCATTCCACACCATATTCCACACCTCATTCCACACATAATTCCAAACATCATTACATACATCATTCCACACATCATTCCACACATCATTCAACACATCATTCCAAACATCATTCCACAACATTCCACACATCATTCCACACATCATTCCACACATGATTCCACACATCATTCCTAACCTCATTCCACACCTCATTCCACATAACATTCCACACATCATTCCACGCATCATTCCACACATAATTACACAACATTCCACACATCATTCCACACATCATTCCAAACTTCAATTCACAACACATACCGCATAACATTCCACGCATCATTCCACGCATCAATCCACACATCACTGCACACATCATTCCACACATCATTTCACACCTCATTCTACACATCATTCCACACATAATTCCACACATCATTACACAAAACATTCCAAATATCATCCACTCCTCATTCCACACATCATTCGACACAGCATTTCACACATCATTCCACACAACATTCTACACCTCATTCCACGCCTCATTCCATACCTCATTCCACATATCATTCCACGCATCATTCCACACATCATTCCGCACATCATTCACCGCATCATTCCACACATCATTCCACACATCATTCCACATGTCATTCCACACATCATTCCACACATCATTCCACACCACATTCCAAACCGCATTCCACACATAATTCCAAACATCATAGCATACATCATTCCACAGATCATCCCACACATCATTTCACACCTCATTCCACACCTCATTCCACACATCATTCCAAACCTCATTCCACAACTCAATCCACACATCATTCCACACATCATTCAACACATCATTCCACACAACATTCTACACTTCATTCCACATGTCATTCCACACCTCATTCCACACATCATTCCACACATCATTTCAAACCTCATTCCACACATCATTCAACATCTCATTCCACTACTCATTCCACACGTCATTCTGCACATTTTTCCACACATTATTGCACAACTCATTGCACACATAATTCCACATATTATTCCACACAACATTCCACACTATATTCCACACCTCATTCCACACATAATACCAAACATCATTCCATACATTATTCCACAACTCATTCCACACATCATTCCAACACATCATTCCACACATCATTCCACACATCATTCCACACCATATTCCACACCTCATTCCACACATAATTCCAAACATCATTACATACATCATTCCACACATCATTCCACACATCATTCAACACATCATTCCAAACATCATTCCACAACATTCCACACATCATTCCACACAGCATTCCACACATCATTTCACACGTCATTCTACACATCATTCCACACATGATTCCACAACTCATTCCACACAACATTCCACACATCATTCTACACTTCATTCCACATGTCATTCCACGCCTCATTCCAAACCTCATTCCACATATCATTCCACGCAACATTCCACACATCATTCCACACAACAATTCCACACCTCATTCCACACATCATTCCACGCATCATTCCACACATCAGTCCATACCTCATCCCACACCTCATTTGACACATCATTCCACACATCATTCCAAACATCAATTCACACCACATACCACAAAACATTCCACGCATCATTCCACACATCATTCTACACACCATTCCACACCTAATTCCAAACCTCATTCCACACTCCATTCCACATATAATTCCACGCACCATTCCACACATCATTCCAAACATCATTCCAAACATCATTCCACACCTCATTCCACGTATCATTCCACGCATCATTCCACACATCATTGCACACATCATTCCACATATCATTCCACACAGCATTCCACACATCATTCCACATAACATTCCACACAACATTCCATACATCATTCCACACGTCATTCCACACATCATTCCACACTACATTCCAAACATCATTCCACACATATTTCCAAACATCATTGCATACATCATTCCACGCATCATCCCACACATCATTCCACACATCATTCCACACCTCATTCCACACGTCATTCTACACTTCATTCCACATGTCATTCCACACCTCATTCCACACATCATTCCACACATCATTCCAAACATAAGTCCAGATATCATTCGACACATCATTCCACAACTCATTCCAATCATCATTCCACACATCATTCTACAATTCATTCCGCACATCATTCCACACATCATTCCACACATCATTCCACTCATCAGTCCATACCGCATTCCACACCTCATTCCACACATCATTCCACACATCATTCCACACATCATTCCACACTTCATTCCACATATCATTCCAAACATCATTACATACATCATTCCACACATCATTCCATACATCATTCCACACATCATTCCACACATCATTCCACACCTCATTCCACAACTCATTCCACACATCATTCCACACATAATTCAAAACATCAGTCCACACATCATTCCACACATCATTCCACACATCATTCCACACATCAGTCCATACCGCATTCCACACCTCATTCCACACATCAATCCACACATCATACCTACAATTCATTCCGCACATCATTCCACACATCATTCCACACATCATTCCACTCATCAGTCCATACCGCATTCCACACCTCATTCCAAACATCATTCCACACATCATTCCACACATCATTCCACACATCATTCCACACATCATTCCACACTTCATTCCACACATCATACCAAACATCATTACATACATCATTCCACACATCATTCCATACATCATTCCACACATCATTCCACAACTCATTCCACTACTCATTCCACACGTCATTCTGCACATCTTTCCACACATTATTCCACAACTCATTCCACACATCATTCCACACATCATTCCACACATCATTCCACACCATATTCCACACCTCACTCCACACATAATTCCAAACATCATTCCATACATTATTCCACAACTCATTCCACACATCATTCCACACATCATTCCACACATCATTCCACACATCATTCCACACCATATTCCACACCTCATTCCACACATAATTCCAAACATCATTACATACATCATTCCACACATCATTCCACACATCTTTCAACACATCATTCCAAA
This sequence comes from Pristiophorus japonicus, assembly GCF_044704955.1. Taxonomy (NCBI): domain Eukaryota; kingdom Metazoa; phylum Chordata; class Chondrichthyes; family Pristiophoridae; genus Pristiophorus; species Pristiophorus japonicus. The sequence continues at coordinate 836,548 of NW_027254426.1, forward strand.
CATCATTCCACAACATTCCACACATCATTCCACACAGCATTCCACACATCATTCCACACATCAGTCTATACCGCATTCCACACCTCATTCCACACATCATTCCACACATCATACCTACAATTCATTCCGCACATCATTCCACACATCATTCCACACATCATTCCACAACATTCCACACCTCATTCCACATAACATTCCACACATCATTCCACACATCTTTCCAAATATCATTTGACACATCATTCCACACATAATTCCACAATTCATTCCACACATCATTCCTCACCTCATTCCACAGATCATTCCACACATCATTCAAGACATCATTCCACATATAATTCCACACATCATTCCACACATCATTCCACACAGCATTGCACACGTGATTGCACACATCATTCAATACATCATTCCACTCCTCATTCCACACATCATTCCACACAGCATTCCGAATTAATTCCATACCTCATTCCAGATATCATTCCATGCAACATTCCACATCTCATTCCACACATCATTCAACACATCATTCCAAACATCATTCCACACCTCATTCCACACATCATTCCACACATCATTCCACATCTCATTCCACACCTCATTCCACACTTCATTCCACACCTCATTCCACACCTCATTCCACAACTCATTCCACATCTCATTCCACACATCATTCCATAACATTCAACACATCATTACAAATATTAATCCACACATCATTCTGAACAGCATTCCAAATATCATCCACTCCTCATTCCACATATCATTCCACGCATCATTCCACATCTCATTCCACACCTCGTTCCACACATTATTCCACATATCTTTCCACACTTCATTCCACACATCATTCCTCACCTCATTCCACACACCATTCCACACATCATTCAATACATCATTGCTCATATCATTCCACATATCATTCCACGCATGATTCCACATCTCATTCCACACATCATTCAACACATCATTCCACACCTCATTCCATACCTTATTGCACAACTCATTCCACACATCATTTCACACACCATTCCACACATCATTCCACACATAATTCCACACATCATTCCACATCACATGCCACACATCGTTCCACACATAATTCCAAACATCGTTGCATACATCTTTCCACACATCATTCCACACTTCATTCTACACAGCATTCCACACTACATGCCACATCTCATTCCACAGATCATTCCACATATCATTCCACAGATCATTCCACAAATCATTCCACACATCATTCCACACATCATTCCACAAATCATTCCACACCACATTCCGCACCTCATTCCACAACTCATTCCACACATCATTCCACAGATCATTGAACACATCATTCCACACTTCATTCTACACATCATTCCACACATCATTCCACATCTCATTCCACACATCATTTAACACATCAGTCCACACCTCATTCCACTCATCTTTCCACAGATCATTCCACTCATCTTTCCACACATCATTCCTCACCTCATTCCACACTTCATTCCACACATCATTCCACATCTCAGTCCACACATCATTCCACACATCATTCCACACATCATTCCACACATCATTCCACACCTCATTCCATATATCATTCCACACATCATTCCAAAAATCATTCCACATATCATTGCACACATCATTCCACATATCATTCCACACCACATTCCACACATCATTCCACACATCTTTCCAAATATCATTTGACACATCATTCCACACATAATTCCACACTTCATTCCACACATCATTCCACTCATCATTCCACACCTCATTCCACACATCATTCCGCAACTCATTCCACAACTCATTCCACACATCATTCCACACAGCATTCCAAACATCATTCCACACGTCATTCTACACATCATTCCACACATGATTCCACAACTCATTCCACGCAACATTCCACACATCATTCTACACTTCATTCCACATGTCATTCCACGCCTCATTCCACACCTCATTCCACATATCATTCCACGCAACATTCCACACATCATTCCACACAACATTCCACACCTCATTCCACACATCATTCCACGCATCATTCCACACATCAGTCCATACCTCATTCCACACCTCATTCGACACATCATTCCACACATCATTCCAAACATCAATTCACACCACATACCACAAAACATTCCACGCATCATTCCACACATCATTCTACACACCATTCCACACCTAATTCCACACCTCATTCCACACTTCATTCCACATATAATTCCACGCATCATTCCACACATCATTCCACACATCATTCCAAACATCATTCCACACCTCATTCCACGTATCATTCCACGCATCATTCCACACATCATTGCACACATCATTCCACATATGATTCCACACAGCATTCCACACATCATTCCACATAACATTCCACACAACATTCCATACATCATTCCACACGTCATTCCACACATCATTCTACACTTTATTCCACATGTCATTCCACACCTCATTCCACAACTCATTCCACACATCATTCCACACGTCATTCTGCACATCATTCCACACATTATTCCACAATTCATTCCACACATCATTCCACACATCATTCCGCACATCATTCCATACATCATTCCACACCATATTCCACACCTCATTGCACACATAATTCCAAACATCATTACATACATCATTCCACACTTCATTCCACACATCATTCCACACCTCATTCCACACATCATTCCGCACCTCATTCCACAACTCATTCCACACTTTATTCAACACATCATTCCACACATAGAAACATAGAAACATGGAAAATAGTTGCAGGATTAGGCCATTCGGCCCTTCTAGCCTGCACCGCCATTCAATGTGTTCTTGGATGAACATGCAACTTCAGTACCACATTCCTGCTTTCTCGCTATACCCCTTGGTCCCCTGCTCGTAAGGACTACATCTAACACCTTTCTGAATATATTTAGTGAATTGGCCTCAACAACTTTCTGTGGCCGAGAATTCCACAGGTTCACCACTCTCTGGGTGAAGAAGTTCCTCCTCATCTCGGTCCTAAATGGATTACCCCTTATCCTTAGACTGTGTCCCCTGGTTCTGGACTTCCCCAACATTGCGAACATTCTTCCTGCATCCAACCTGTCTAACCCCGTCAGAATCATAAATGTTTCTATGAGGTCCCCACTCATCCTTCAATACTTAATTCCACACATCATTGCACACATCATTCTAAACATCATTCCACAACATACCACAGATCACTCCACACAGCATTCCACACATCAGTCCATACCGCATTCCACACCTCATTCCACGCATCATTCCACACATCATTCCACACATCATTCCAAACATAATTCCAGATATCATTTGACACATCATTCCACAACTCATTCCACACATCATTCCACACGTCATTCTACACATCATTCCGCACATGATTCCACAACTTATTCCTCACATCATTCCACACATCTTTCCAAACATCATGACATACATCATTCCACACATCATTCCAAACATCATTCCACACATCATTCCACACATCATTCCATACCTCAGTCTACACATAATTCCACACCTCATTCCACAACTTATTCCACATATCATTCCGCACATCATTCAACACATCATTCCACACATCATTGTACACTTCATTCCACACCTCATTCCACACATCATTCCGCACCTCATTCCTCAACTCATTCCACACATTATTCAACACATCATTCCACACATAGAAACATAGAAACATAGAAAATAGGTGCAGGATTAGGCCATTCGGCCCTTCTAGCCTGCACCGCCATTCAATGTGTTCATGGCTGAACATGCAACTTCAGTACCACATTCCTGCTTTCTCGCTATACCCCTTGGTCCCCTACTCGTAAGGACTACATCTAACACCTTTCTGAATATATTTAGTGAATTGGACTCAACAACTTTCTGTGGCAGAGAATTCCACAGGTTCACCACTCTCTGGGTGAAGAAGTTCCTCCTCATCTCGGTCCTGAATGGCTTACCCCTTATCCTTAGACTGTGTCCCCTGGTTCTGGACTTCCCCAACATTGCGAACATTCTTCCTGCATCCAACCTGTCTAACACCGTCAGAATCATAAACGTTTCTATGAGGTCCCCACTCATCGTTCAATATTTAATTCCACACATCATTGCACACATCATTCTAAACATCATTCCACAACATACCACAGATCACTCCACACAGCATTCCACACATCAGTCCATACCGCATTCCACACCTCATTCCACGCATCATTCCACACATCATTCCACACATCATTCCAAACATAATTCCAGATATCATTTGACACATCATTCCACAACTCATTCCACACAGCATTCCACACGTCATTCTTCACATCATTCCACACATGATTCCACAACTTATTCCTCACATCATTCCACACATCTTTCCAAACATCATGACATACATCATTCCACACATCATTCCAAACATCATTCCATACCTCAGTCTACACATAATTCCACACCTCATTCCACAACTTATTCCACATATCATTCCGCACATCATTCAACACATCATTCCACACATCATTGTACACTTCATTCCACACATCATTCCACACATCATTCCACACATCATTCCACTCAACAATCCACACATCACTGCGCACATCATTCCACACCTCATTCCACACCTCGATCTACACATCATTCCACACATCATTCCACACATCATTCTACACAACATTCCAAATATCATCCACTCCTCATTCCACACATCATTCGACACATCATCTGACATATCATTCCACACCAAATTACACACATCATTCCACACAGCATTTCACACATCATTCCACACACCATTCCACACCTCATTCCACACCTCATTCCACACCTCATTCCACGTATCATTCCACGCACCATTCCAGGCATCATTCCACACATCATTACACATATCATTCCACACAGCATTGCACACATCATTCCACACAACATTCCACACATCATTCCATACATCATTCCACACGTCATTCCACACATCATTCCACACATCATTCCACACATCATTGAACACATCATTCCACAGCATAATTCCACACATCATTCCATGCCACATTCCAAACCTCATTCCACATATAATTCCAAACCTCGTTCCACACATCATTCCACAACTCATTCCTCACATCATTCCACACGTCATTATGCACATCTGTCCAAACATTATTCCACAACTTATTCAACATATCTTTCAACACATAATTCAACACATCATTCCACACATCATTCTACACTTCATTCCGCACATCATTCCACACATCATTCCACACATCATTCCACTCATCAGTCCATACCGCATTCCACACCTCATTCCAAACATCATTGCAGACATCATTCCACACATCATCCCACACATCATTCCACACATCATTCTACACATCATTCCACACATCATTCCAAACCTCGTTCCACAACTCATTCCACACATCATTCCACACATCATTCATCACATCATTCCCCACATCATTTTATCTTCATTCCACATGTCATTCGACACCTCATTCCACACATCATTCCACACGTCATTATGCACATCAGTCCACACATTATTCCACAACTCATTCAACACATCATTCCACACATCATTCCACACATCATTCCACACGTCATTATGCACATCTGTCCACACATTATTCCACAACTCATTCAACAAATCATTCCACACATCATTCCACACTTCATTCCACACATCATTCCAAACATCATTACATACATCATTCCACACATCATTTCAAACATCATTCCACACATCATTCCACACATCATTCCATACCTCATTCCACACATCAGTCCACACCTCATTCCACAACTCATTCCACACATCATTGAATACATCATTCGACACATCATTCCACACATCATTCAACACATCAGTCCATACCGCATTCCACACCTCTTTCCACACATCATTCCACACAACATACCACACATGATTCACCACATAATTCCAAACATCATTCCACACTTCATTCCACATAACATTCCACACTTCATTCCACGTATCATTCCACACACAATTCCACACATCATTCCAAACATCAATTCACACCACATACCACATAACATTCCACGCATCATACCACACCTCATTCCAAACATCATTCCACATATCATTCCACACATCATTCCACTCAACAATCCACACATGATTGCACACATCATTCCACACCTCATTCCACACCTCATTCTAAACATCATTCCACACATCATTCTACTCATCATTCCATGCAACATTCCAAATATCATCCACTCCTCATTCCACACATCATTCGACACATCATCTGACATATCATTCCACACCAAATTACACACATCATTCCACACAGCATTTCACACATCATTCCACACCTCATTCCACACCTCATTCCACAAATCATTCCACGCATCATTCCACACATCATTCCAGGCATCATTCCACACATGATTCCACAAATCATTCCACGCAGCATTGCACACAGCATTCCACATAACATTCCACACATCATTCCATACATCATTCCAAACGTCATTCCACACATCATTCCACACATCATTCCACACATCATTCCACACATCATTCCACACCGCATTCCAAACCTCATTCCACACATAATTCCAAACATCATTGCATACATCATTCCACACATCATCCCATACATCATTCCACACATCATTCCACACCTCATTCCACACATCATTCCAAACCTCATTCCACAACTCATTCCACACATCATTCCACACATCATTCATCACATCATTCCACACATCATTTTATCTTCATTCCACGTTTTATTCCACACCTCATTCCACACATCATTCCACACGTCATTATGTACATCAGTCCACACATTATTCCACAACTCATTCAACACAACATTCCACACATCATTCCACACATCATTCCACACATCATTCCACACCATATTCCACACCTCATTCCACACATAATTACAAACATCTTAACATACATCATTCCAGACATTATTCCACGCATCATTCCACACATCATTCAACACCTCATTCCACACATCATTCCGCACCTCATTCCACAACACATTCCACACATCATTCCACACATCATTCATCACATCATTCCACACATCATTTTATCTTCATTCCACATGTCATTCCACACCTCATTCCACACATCATTCCACACGTCATTCCACACCTCATTCCACAACTCATTCCACACATTATTCAACACATCATTCCACACATCATTCTACACTTAATTCCACACATCATTCCACACATCATTCCACACATCATTCCAGACCTCATTCCATAACTCATTCCACACATCATTCAACACATCATTCCACACATCATTCTACACTTCATTCCTCACATCATTCCACACATCATTCCACACATCATTCCACACATCATTCCACACATCATTCCACACATCATTCCACACATCAGTCCATACCGCATTCCACACCTCATTCCACACATCATTCCACACATCATTCCACACATGATTCCACACATCATTCCAAACATCATTCCACACCTCATTACACATAACATTCCACACATCATTCCACGCATCATTCCACACATAATTCCACAACATTCCACACATCATTCTACACATCATTCCAAACATCAGTTCACAACACATACCACATAACATTCCACGCATCATTTCACACATCATTCCAAACATCATTCTACACCTCATTCCACATAACATTCCACACATCATTACATGCATCATTCCACACATCATTCCACAACATAACTAAGATAATTCCACACATGATTCCACACATCAGTCCATACCTCATTCGACAACTCATTCCACATATCATTCCACACATCATTCCACACATCATTCCACACATCATTCCACACATCATTCCATACCTCATTCCACACATCATTCCACACCTCATTCCACAACTCATTCCACACATCATTCCACACATCATTCAAAAAATCATTCCACACATAATTCTACACTTCATTCCACACATCATTCCACACATCATTCCACACATCATTCCACACATCAGTCCATACCGCATTCCACACCTCATTCCACACATCATTCCACACATCATTCCACACATGATTCCACACATCATTCCAAACATCATTCCACACCTCATTACACATAACATTCCTCACATCATTCCACGCATCATTCCACACATAATTCCACAACATTCCACACATCATTCCACACATCATTCCAAACATCAATTCACAACATATACCACATAACATTCCACACATCATTCCAAACATCATTCTACACTTACTTCCGCACATCATTCCACACATCATTCCAAACATCATTCCACAACATTCCACACATCATTCCACACGTCATTCTACACATCATTCCACACATCATTCCACACATCATTCCACACATCATTCCACGCCATATTCAACACCTCATTCCACACATAATTACAAACATCATAACATACATCATTCCAGACATTATTCCACACATCATTCCACATATCATTCCACAACTCATTCCACACATCATTCCAAACCTCATGCCACAATGCATTCCACACATCATTCCACACATCATTCAACACATCATTCCACACATCATTCTACACTTCATTCCACATGTCATTCCACACCTCATTCCACACATCATTCCACACATCATTCCAAACCTCATTCCACACATCATTCCACAACTCATTCCACTAATCATTCCACACGTCATTCTGCACTTCATTCCATACAATATTCCACAACTCATTCCACACATCATTACATACATCATTCCACACATCATTCCACACATCATTCCACACATCATTCCACACCTCATTCCACACATCATTCCGCACCTCATTCCACAACTCATTCCACACATTATTCAACACATCATTCCAAACATCATTCTTCACTTACTTCCGCACATAATTCCACACATCATTCCAAACATAATTCCACAACATTCCGCACCTCATTCCACAACTCATTCCACACATTATTCAACACATCATTCCACACATCATTCTACACTTAATTCCACACATCATTCCACACATCATTCCACACATCATTCCATACCTCATTCCATAACTCATTCCACACATCATTCCACACATCATTCAACACATCATTCCACACATCATTCTACACTCCATTCCGCACATAATTCCACACATCATTCCACACATCATTCCACACAACATTCTACACATCATTCCACACATCATTCCACACATCAGTCCATACCGCATTCCACACCTCATTCAACACATCATTCCACACATCATTCCACACATGATTCCACACATCATTCCAAACATCATTCCACACCTCATTACACATAACATTCCACACATCATTCCACGCATCATTCCACACATAATTCCACAACATTCCACACATCAGTCCACACATCATTCCAAACATCAATTCACAACACATACCACATAACATTCCACGCATCATTCCACACATCATTCCAAACATCATTCTCCACATCATTCCACATAACATTCCACACATCATTACATGCATCATTCCACACATCATTCCACAACATTCCACACATCATTGCACACATCATTCCACACATTAGTCCATACCTCATTCGACAACTCAATCCACATATCATTCCACACATCATTCCACACATCATTCCACACATCATTCCACACATCATTCCACACATCATTCCATACCTCATTCCACACATCATTCCACACCTCATTCCACAACTCATTCCACACATCATTCCACACATCATTCAAAAAATCATTCCACACATTATTCTACACTTCATTCCACACAGCATTCCACACATCATTCCACACATCATTCCACACATCAGTCCATACCGCATTCCACACCTCATTCCACACATCATTCCACACTTCATTCCACACATGATTCCACACATCATTGCAAACATCATTCCACACATCATTCCACATAACATTCCACACATCATTCCATACATCATTCCACACGACATTCCATACATCATTCCACACATCATTCCACACCACATTTCAAACCTCATTCCACACATAATTCCAAACATCATTGCATACATCATTCCACACATCATCCCACACATCATTCCACACATCATTCCAAACCTCATTCCACACATCATTCCAAACCTCATTCCACAACTCATTCCACACATCATTCCACACATCATTCAACACATCATTCCACACATCATTCTACACTTCATTCCACATGTCATTCCACACCTCGTTCCACACATCATTCCACACATCATTCCAAACCTCATTCCACACATCATTCCACAACTCATTCCACTAATCATTCCACACGTCATTCTGCACATCATTCCAAACATCATTCTACACTTACTTCCGCACATCATTCGACACATCATTCCAAAAATCATTTGACAACATTCCACACATCATTCCACACAGCATTTCACACATCTTTCCACACGTCATTCTACACATCATTCCACACATGATTCCACAACTCATTCCACATATCATTCCTCACATCATTCCACACTTCATTCCACATATCATTCCAAACATCATTGCATACATCATTCCACACATCATTCCACACATCATTCCACACATCATTCCACACCTCATTCCACACATCATTCCGCACCTCATTCCACAACTCATTCCACACATTATTCAACACATTGTTCAACACATCATTCCACACATGATTCCACAACTCATTCCACACATCATTCCTCACATCATTCCACACTTCATTCCACATATCATTCCAAACATCATTACATACATCATTCCAAACATCATTCCAAACATCATTCCACAACATTCCACACATCATTCCACACAGCATTCCACACATCAGTCCATACCGCATTCCACACCTCATTCCACACATCATTCCACACATAATTCCAGATATCATTCGACACATCATTCCACACATCATTCCAAACATCATTCCACAACTTTCCACACATCATTCCACACAGCATTCCACACATCAGTCCATACCGCATTCCACACCTCATTCCACACATCATTCCACACATAATTCCAGATATCATTCGACACATCATTCCACAACTCATTCCACACATCATTCAACACTGCATTCTACACATCATTCTGCACATCATTCTACACAACATTATTCTACACATCATTTTACACAGCATGCTACACAACATCATTCTAAACATCATTCTGCACATCATTCTACATATCATTCCATACATCATTCGATACATCGTTCTACACAGCATTCTACATGTCTTTCTACACAGCATTCTACACATCATTCTACAAATCAGTCGACACATCATTCTAAACAACTTCATTCGACACATCATTCGACACAACATTATTCTGCACCATTCTACACATGATTCTATACATCATTCTGCTGATCATTCTGCACATTATTCTAAACATCATTCTACACAACATTCTACACATCATTCTACACATCATTCTACACATCATTCGACACATCACTCTATACTTCATTCTGCACATCATTGTACACAGCATTCTGCACATCCTTCTACACATCATTCTACATATCATTCTGCACATCATTGTACACATCATTCTACACATCATTCTACACATCATTCTACACATCATTCCACACCTCATTCAACACATCATCCTACACATCATTCTACATATCATTCTGCACATCATTCTACAAAACATCATTCTGCACATTATTCGACACATCATTCCAACATCATTCTACACAACATTCTACACAGCATTCTACACATCATTCTGCACATCATTCGACACATCAGTCTATACTTCATTCTGCACATCATTGTACACAGCATTCTGCACATCATTCTACACATCATTCTACATATCATTCTGCACATCATTGTACACATCATTCTACACATCATTCTACACATCATTCTACACATCATTCTACACATCATTCTACACCTCATTCTACACATCATTCTACACATCATTCTACACTACATTCTGCACTTCATTCTACATATCATTCGACACATCATTCTACACAACATCATTCTGCACATTATTCGACACCTCATTCTACACATTATTTTGCACATCATCTACACAACATTCTATACATCATTCTACTGATCATTCTACTGATCATTCTGCACATCATTCTACACATCATTCGACACAACATTCTACACATTATTATACACATCATTCCACACAACATCATTCTACACAACAATATTCTACACATTATTCTATACGTCATTCCACACAACATCATTCTACACATTATTCTACACATCATTCGACACATCATTCTGCACATCATTCTACACATCATTCTGCACAGCTTCATTCGACACATCATTCTGCACAACATTATTCTACATATCATTCTACACATCGTTCTATACATCATTCGACTGATCATTCTACACATCTTTTTAAAAATCATTCGACACAAAATCATTCTACACATCATTCTACACATCATTCTACACATCATTCTACACATCATTCTACACGTTATTCTGCACGTCATCCTACTCATCATTCTGCACATCATTCTGCACATCATTCTGCAAATCATTCTCCACGTCATTCTACACATCATTGTACACATGGTTCTGAACAACATCATTCTACACTTCATTCTACACTTCATTCTACACATCATTCTACACATCATTCCACACTTCATTCTACACATCATTGTAGACAACATTCTACACATCATTTTACAAATCATTCGACACATCATTCTACACATCTTTTTTGGCACATCATTCTACAAGCATTATTCGACACATCATTCCACACATCATTCTACTGATCATTCTACATATCATTCTACACATCATTCTACACATGATTCTATACCGCATTCTACCCATCATTCTACACAACATCATTCTACACATCATCATTCTACACATCATTCGGCATATCATTCTGCACATCATTCTACACAACCTTCTACAGATCATTCAACACATCATTCCACACAACATCATTCTGCACAACATCATTCTACACATCATTCTATACATCATTCTACACAACATTATTCTACACATCTTTCTACACATCATTCTATACATCATCCCACACAACATCATTCTACACATCATTCTACACAACATTATTCTACACATCAATCTACACAGCATTCTACGCAACATCATACTACACATCATTCTGCACATCATTCTACATATCATTCCATGCATCATTCGACACATAATTCTACACATCATTCTATACATCATTCTATACAACATCATTCCACACAGCATTCTACACGTCATTCTACACAGCATTCTACACATCATTCTGCACATCATTCGACACGTCATTAAACACAACTTCATTCGACACATCATTCGACATATCATTAATCTACAACATTTTACACATCATTCTACACATCATTCTACTGATCATTCTGCACATCATTGTAAACATAATTCTACACAACATCATTCTACACATCATTGTACACACCATTCTACACATCATTCTACACATCTTTCGACAGATCAGTCAACACTTCATTCTGCACAACATTCTACACATCATTCTATGCATCATTCCACTGATCAGTCTGCAAATTATTCTGATCATCATTCTACACAACATCATTCTAGACATCTTTCTACAGATCATTCTGCACATCATGCCACACAACATCAGTAGACACACCATCAATCTGCACATCATTCTACACGACATGATGCACAACATTTTTCTGCACATCATTCTACACAGCATTCTACACAACATTATTCTGCACATCATTCTGCAAATCATTCAACATATCATTCCATACATCATTCCACACATCATTCTACACATCATTCTACACATCATTCTTCACAACATCACTCTACACATCATTCTGCACGTCATTCTACAAATCATTCTCCATGTCATTCTACACATCATTGTACACATTGTTCTGAACAACATCATTCTACACTTCATTCTACACTTCATTCTACACATCATTCTACACATCATTCTACACTTCATTCTACACATCATTGTATACAACATTCTACACATCATTTTACAAATCATACGACACGTCATTCTACACAACTTTCTACACATCATTCTACAAAACTTCATTCGACACATCATTCCACACAACATTATTCTACACATCATTCTACACATCATTCTACACATCTTTCAACTGATCATTTTACACAACATCATTCTACACATCATTCTACACATCATTCTACACATCATTCTACACATCATTCTACACATAATCCTACACATCATTCTACACATCATTCAGCACATCATTTTGCACATCATGCTACACATCATTTTACACAACATTATTCTACACATCATTCTACACATCATTCTACACATCATTCTACACATCATTCGACACATCATTCTATATATAATTCTACACGTCATTCTGCACTTCATTCTACATATCATTCCACACATCATTCTACATAACATCTTTCTACACATCATTCTACACATCATTCTACACCTCAGTCTAGATATCATTCCACACATCATTATACTCATAATTCTAAACAACATTCTGCACATTATACTACACATCATTCTACAGATCGTTCAACACAACATTACACACAACATCATTCTACACGTCATCATTCTACACATCATTCTACACGTCATTCTACACAGCTTTATTCTACACATCCTTCTACACATCATTCTATACATCAATCCACACAACATCATTCTACACATCATTCTACACATCAATTCGACATATCATTCTGCACATCATTCTATACATCTTTCTGCACAACTTCATTCGACACATCATTCTACACATCATTCTACACATTATTATATACATCATTCTACTGATCATTCTACACATCATTCTACACTTCAAGCGACACAACTTCATTCTACACATCATTCTACACATTATTCTACACATCATTCTGCACACCATTTGACACAACATCATTCTACACATCATTCTGCACATCATTCTACACATCATTCTCCACGTCATTCTACTGATCATTCTACACATCATTCTACACTTCAATCGACACAACATCATTCTACACATCATTCTACACAGCATTCCACACATCATTCCATACAGCATTCCACACATCATTCCACACAGCATTCCACACACCATTCCACACTTCATTCCACACATCATTCCACAACATTCCGCACATTAATCCACACGTCATTCCACACATCAATCCAAACATCATTCCACTCCTCATTCCACATAACATTCCACACATCATTCCACACAGCATTCCATACATCATTCGATACATCATATCACACATCATTCCACACATCATTCCAGATTTCATTCGACACATCATTCCAAACATCATTCCACACATCATTCCACACTTCATTCCACACATCATTCCTCACCTCATTCGACACATCATCCCACACATCATTCAAGACATCATTCCACACATCATTCCACACATCATTTCACACATCATTCCACACATCATTCCACACCTCGTTCCACACATCATTCCACATATCTTTCCACACTTCATTCCACACATCATTCCTAACCTAATTCCACACATCATTCAACACATCATTCAATACATCATTCCTCATTTCATTCCACACATCATTCCACGCATCATTCCACATCTCATTCCACACATCATTCCACACATCATTCCACACAATATTCCACACTTCATTCCACACATCATTCCACACATCATTCCACACTACATTCCACACTACATTCCACACATTATTACACACAGCATTCCACTCATCATTCCACACATCATTCCACACTTCATTCCACAACTCATTCCACACCTCATTCCACATATCATTCCACACATCATTCTCAAATCATTCCACACATCATTCCACACATCATTCATCACATCATTCCACACTTCATTCTACACATCATTCCAAACATCATTCCACACCTCATTCCACACATCATTCCACACATCATTCCACATCTCATTCCACACATCATTCCACACGTCATTCCACACCTCATTCCGCACCTCGTTCCACAGATCATTCCACACATCTTTTCACACAACATTTCACACATCATTCCACACTTCATTCCACACATCATTCCTCACCTCATTCCACACATCATTCCACACATCATTCAATACATCATTCCACATATCATTCCAGACATAATTTCACACATCATTCCACACATCATTCCAAACATCATTCCGAACATCATTCCAAACAACATTTCAAATATCATCCACCCCTCATTCCACATATCATTCCACGCATCATTCCACATCTCATTCCACATCGCGCTCCACACATCATTCCACATATCTTTCCACACTTCATTCCACACATCATTCCTCACCTCATTCCACACATCATTCAATACATCATTCCTCATATCATTCCACACATCATTCCACGCATCATTCCACATCTCATTCCAGCCCTCGTTCCACACATCATTCCTCATATCATTCCACACATCATTCCACGCATCATTCCACATCTCATTCCACACATCATTCATCACATCATTCCACACCTCATTCCACACATCGCTCTACAGTTCATTCCACACATCATTCCACACATCATTCCACACAGCATTCCATAACGCATCCACACCTCATTCCACACATCATTCCACACATTATTCCAAACATCATTCCACACATCATTCCACACATCATTCCATACGTCATTCCATAACTCATTCCACACATCATTCCACACATCATTCCACACATCATTCCACACATCATTCCACACATCAGTCCATACCGCATTCCACACCTCATTCCACACATCATTCCACACATCATTCCACACATGATTCCACACATCATTCCAAACATCATTCCACACCTCATTACACATAACATTCCACACATCATTCCACGCATCATTCCACACATAATTCCACAACATTCCACACATCATTCTACACATCATTCCAAACATCAATTCACAACACATACCACATAACATTCCACGCATCATTTCACACATCATTCCAAACATCATTCTACACCTCATTCCACATAACATTCCACACATCATTACATGCATCATTCCACACATCATTCCACAACATAACTAACATAATTCCACACATCATTCCACACATCAGTCCATACCTCATTCGACAACTCATTCCACATATCATTCCACACATCATTCCACACATCATTCCACACATCATTCCACACATCATTCCATACCTCATTCCACACATCATTCCACACCTCATTCCACAACTCATTCCACACATCATTCCACACATCATTCAAAAAATCATTCCACACATTATTCTACACTTCATTCCACACGTCATTCCACACATCATTCCACACATCATTCCACACATCAGTCCATACCGCATTCCACACCGCATTCCACACATCATTCCACACATCATTTCACACATGATTCCACACATCATTCCAAACATCATTCCACACCTCATTACACATAACCTTCCACACATCATTCCACGCATCATTCCACACATAATTCCACAACATTCCACACATCATTCCACACATCATTCCAAACATCAATTCACAACATATACCACATAACATTCCACGCAATTTTCCACACATCATTCCAAACATCATACCACACATCATATCACACATCATTCCACTCAACAATCCACATATCATTGCACACATCATTCCGCACATCATTTCACACCTCATTCTAGACATCATTGCACACATCATTACACACATCATTCCACACAACATTCCAAATATCATCCACTCCTCATTCCACACATCATTCGACACATCATCAGAAAAATCATTCCACACCTCATTCCACACATCATTCCACACATCATTCCACATATCATTCCACACAGCATTCCACACATCATTCCACATAACATTCCACACATCATTCCATACATCATTACACACGACATTTCACACATCATTCCACACATCATTCCACACCACATTTCAAACCTCATTCCAGACATAATTCCAAACATCATTCCACACATCATTCCACACGTCATTCCACACCTCATTCCGCACCTCGTTCCACAGATCATTCCACACATCTTTTCACACAACATTTCACACATCATTCCACACTTCATTCCACACATCATTCCTCACCTCATTCCACACATCATTCCACACATCATTCAATACATCATTCCACATATCATTCCAGACATAATTTCACACATCATTCCACACATCATTCCAAACATCATTCCGAACATCATTCCAAACAACATTTCAAATATCATCCACCCCTCATTCCACATATCATTCCACGCATCATTCCACATCTCATTCCACATCGCGCTCCACACATCATTCCACATATCTTTCCACACTTCATTCCACACATCATTCCTCACCTCATTCCACACATCATTCAATACATCATTCCTCATATCATTCCACACATCATTCCACGCATCATTCCACATCTCATTCCAGCCCTCGTTCCACACATCATTCCTCATATCATTCCACACATCATTCCACGCATCATTCCACATCTCATTCCACACATCATTCATCACATCATTCCACACCTCATTCCACACATCGCTCTACAGTTCATTCCACACATCATTCCACACATCATTCCACACAGCATTCCATAACGCATCCACACCTCATTCCACACATCATTCCACACATTATTCCAAACATCATTCCACACATCATTCCACACATCATTCCATACGTCATTCCATAACTCATTCCACACATCATTCCACACATCATTCCACACATCATTCCACACATCATTCCACACATCAGTCCATACCGCATTCCACACCTCATTCCACACATCATTCCACACATCATTCCACACATGATTCCACACATCATTCCAAACATCATTCCACACCTCATTACACATAACATTCCACACATCATTCCACGCATCATTCCACACATAATTCCACAACATTCCACACATCATTCTACACATCATTCCAAACATCAATTCACAACACATACCACATAACATTCCACGCATCATTTCACACATCATTCCAAACATCATTCTACACCTCATTCCACATAACATTCCACACATCATTACATGCATCATTCCACACATCATTCCACAACATAACTAACATAATTCCACACATCATTCCACACATCAGTCCATACCTCATTCGACAACTCATTCCACATATCATTCCACACATCATTCCACACATCATTCCACACATCATTCCACACATCATTCCATACCTCATTCCACACATCATTCCACACCTCATTCCACAACTCATTCCACACATCATTCCACACATCATTCAAAAAATCATTCCACACATTATTCTACACTTCATTCCACACGTCATTCCACACATCATTCCACACATCATTCCACACATCAGTCCATACCGCATTCCACACCGCATTCCACACATCATTCCACACATCATTTCACACATGATTCCACACATCATTCCAAACATCATTCCACACCTCATTACACATAACCTTCCACACAT
This sequence comes from Pristiophorus japonicus, assembly GCF_044704955.1. Classification (NCBI taxonomy): domain Eukaryota; kingdom Metazoa; phylum Chordata; class Chondrichthyes; family Pristiophoridae; genus Pristiophorus; species Pristiophorus japonicus. The sequence continues at coordinate 856,012 of NW_027254426.1, forward strand.
CATTCCACGCATCATTCCACACATAATTCCACAACATTCCACACATCATTCCACACATCATTCCAAACATCAATTCACAACATATACCACATAACATTCCACGCAATTTTCCACACATCATTCCAAACATCATACCACACATCATATCACACATCATTCCACTCAACAATCCACATATCATTGCACACATCATTCCGCACATCATTTCACACCTCATTCTAGACATCATTGCACACATCATTACACACATCATTCCACACAACATTCCAAATATCATCCACTCCTCATTCCACACATCATTCGACACATCATCAGAAAAATCATTCCACACCTCATTCCACACATCATTCCACACATCATTCCACATATCATTCCACACAGCATTCCACACATCATTCCACATAACATTCCACACATCATTCCATACATCATTACACACGACATTTCACACATCATTCCACACATCATTCCACACCACATTTCAAACCTCATTCCAGACATAATTCCAAACATCATTGCATACATCATACCACACATCATCCCACACATCATTCCACACATCATTCCACAACTCATTCCACACATCATTCCAAACCTCATTGCACAACTCATTCCACACATCATTCCACACATCATTCAGCACATCATTCCACACATCATTCTACACTTCATTCCACATGTCATTCCACACCTCATTCCACACATCATTCCACACATCATTCCAAACCTCATTCCACACATCATTCCACAACTCCTTCCACTAATCATTCCACACGTCATTCTGCACATCATTCCACACATTATTCCACAACTCATTCCACACATCATTACATATATCATTCCACACATCATTCCACACATCATTCCACACTTCATTCCACACCTCATTCCACACATCAATCCGCACCTCATTCCACAACTCATTCCACACATTATTCAACACATCATTCCAAACATCATTCTACACTTACTTCCGCACATCATTCCACACATCATTCCAAACATCATTCCACAACATTCCACACATCATTCCACATAGCATTCCACACATCATTCCACACGTCATTCTACACATCATTCCACACATCATTCCACACATCATTCCACACATCATTCCACACCATATTCCACACCTCATTCCACACATAATTACAAACATCATAACATACATCATTCCAGACATTATTCCACACATCATTCCACACTTCATTCCACACCTCATTCCACACATCAATCCGCACCTCATTCCACAACTCATTCCACACATTATTCAACACATCATTCCAAACATCATTCTACACTTACTTCCGCACATCATTCCACACATCATTCCAAACATCATTCCACAACATTCCACACATCATTCCACATAGCATTCCACACATCATTCCACACGTCATTCTACACATCATTCCACACATCATTCCACACATCATTCCACACATCATTCCACACCATATTCCACACCTCATTCCACACATAATTACAAACATCATAACATACATCATTCCAGACATTATTCCACACATCATTCCACATATCATTCCACAACTCATTCCACACATCATTCCAAACCTCATGCCACAACGCATTCCACACATCATTCCACACATCATTCAACACATCATTCCACACATCATTCTACACTTCATTCCACATGTCATTCCAAACCTCATTCCACACATCATTCCACACATCATTCCAAACCTCATTCCACACATCATTCCACAACTCATTCCACTAATCATTCCACACGTCATTCTGCACTTCATTCCACACATTATTCCACAACTCATTCCACACATCATTACATACATCATTCCACACATCATTCCACACATCATTCCACACATCATTCCACACCTCATTCCACACATCATTCCGCACCTCATTCCACAACTCATTCCACACATTATTCAACACATCATTCCAAACATCATTCTTCACTTACTTCCGCACATCATTCCACACATCATTCCAAAATAATTCCACAACATTCCGCACCTCCTTCCACAACTCATTCCACACATTATTCAACACATGATTCCACACATCATTCTACACTTAATTCCACACATCATTCCACACATCATTCCACACATCATTCCATACCTCATTCCATAACTCATTCCACACATCATTCCACACATCATTCAACACATCATTCCACACATCATTCTACACTTCATTCCGCACATAATTCCACACATCATTCCACACATCATTCCACACAACATTCCACACGTCATTCCACACATCATTCCACACATCAGTCCATACCGCATTCCACACCTCATTCAACACATCATTCCACACATCATTCCAAACATCATTCCACACCTCATTACACATAACATTCCACACATCATTCCACGCATCATTCCACACATAATTCCACAACATTCCACACATCAGTCCACACATCATTCCAAACATCAATTCACAACACATACCACATAACATTCCACGCATCATTCCACACATCATTCCAAACATCATTCTACACATCATTCCACATAACATTCCACACATCATTACATGCATCATTCCACACATCATTCCACAACATTCCACACATCATTGCACACATCATTCCACACATTAGTCCATACCTCATTCGACAACTCATTCCACATATCAGTCCACACATCATTCCACACATCATTCCACACATCATTCCACACATCATTCCACACATCATTCCATACCTCATTCCACACATCATTCCACACCTCATTCCACAACTCATTCCACACATCATTCCACACATCATTCAAAAAATCATTCCACACATTATTCTACACTTCATTCCACACATCATTCCACACATCATTCCACACATCATTCCACACATCATTCCACACATCAGTCCATACCGCATTCCACACCTCATTCCACACATCATTCCACACTTCATTCCACACATGGTTCCACACATCATTGCAAACATCATTCCACACATCATTCCACATAACATTCCACACATCATTCCATACATCATTCCACACGACATTCCACACATCATTACACACATCATTCCACACCACATTTCAAACCTCATTCCACACATAATTCCAAACATCATTGCATACATCATTCCACACATCATCCCACACATCATTCCACACATCATTCCAAACCTCATTCCACACATCATTCCAAACCTCATTCCACAACTCATTCCACACATCATTCCACACATCATTCAACACATCATTCCACACATCATTCTACACTTCATTCCACATGTCATTCCACACCTCGTTCCACACATCATTCCACACATCATTCCAAACCTCATTCCACACATCATTCCACAACTCATTCCACTAATCATTCCACACGTCATTCTGCACATCATTCCAAACATCATTCTACACTTACTTCCGCACATCATTCGACACATCATTCCAAACATCATTTGACAACATTCCACACATCATTCCACACAGCATTTCACACATCTTTCCACACGTCATTCTACACATCATTCCACACATGATTCCACAACTCATTCCACATATCATTCCTCACATCATTCCACACTTCATTCCACATATCATTCCAAACATCATTGCATACATCATTCCACACATTATTCCACACATCATTCCACACATTATTCAACACATTGTTCAACACATCATTCCACACTTCATTCCACATAGCATTCCACACATCATTACATACATCATTCCACACATCATTCCAAACATCATTCCACAACATTCCACACAACATTCCACACAGCATTCCACACATCAGTCCATACCGCATTCCACACCTCATTCCACACATCATTCCACACATAATTTCAGATATCATTCGACACATCATTCCACACATCATTCCAAACATCATTCCACAACATTCCACACATCATTCCACACAGCATTCCACACATCAGTCCATACCGCATTCCACACCTCATTCCACACATCATTCCACACATAATTCCAGATATCATTCGACACATCATTCCACAACTCATTCCACACATCATTCAACGCTGCATTCTACACATCATTCTGCACATCATTCTACATATCATTCCATACATCATTCGATACATCGTTCTACACAGCATTCTACATGTCTTTCTACACAGCATTCTACACATCATTCTACACATCAGTCGACACATCATTCTAAACAACTTCATTCGACACATCATTCGACACAACATTATTCTGCACCATTCTACACATGATTCTATACATCATTCTGCTGATCATTCTGCACATTATTCTAAACATCATTCTACACAACATTCTACACAGAATTCTACACATCATTCTACACATCATTCGACACATCAGTCTATACTTCATTCTGCACATCATTGTACACAGCATTCTGCACATCCTTCTACACATCATTCTACATATCATTCTGCACATCATTGTACACATCATTCTACACATCATTCTACACATCATTCTACACATCATTCCACACCTCATTCAACACATCATCCTACACATCATTCTACATATCATTCTACACATCATTCTACACAACATCATTCTGCACATTATTCGACACATCATTCCAACATCATTCTACACAACATTCTACACAGCATTCTACACATCATTCTGCACATCATTCGACACATCAGTCTATACTTCATTCTGCACATCATTGTACACAGCATTCTGCACATCATTCTACACATCATTCTACATAACATTCTGCACATCATTGTACACATCATTCTACACATCATTCTACACATCATTCTACACATCATTCTACACTTCATTCCACACCTCATTCTACACATCATTCTACACATCATTCTACACAACATTCTGCACTTCATTCTACATATCATTCGACACATCATTCTACACAACATCATTCTGCACATTATTCGACACCTCATTCTACACATTATTTTGCACATCATCTACACAACATTCTATACATCATTCTACTGATCATTCTACTGATCATTCTGCACATCATTCTACACATCATTCGACACAACATTCTACACATTATTATACACATCATTCCACACAACATCATTCTACACAACAATATTCTACACATTATTCTATACGTCATTCCACACAACATCATTCTACACATTATTCTACACATCATTCGACACATCATTCTGCACATCATTCTACACATCATTCTGCACAGCTTCATTCGACACATCATTCTGCACAACATTATTCTACATATCATTCTACACATCGTTCTATACATCATTCGACTGATCATTCTACACATCTTTTTAAAAATCATTCGACACAACATCATTCTACACATCATTCTACACATCATTCTACACATCATTCTGCACATCATTCTGCAAATCATTCTCCACGTCATTCTACACATCATTGTACACATGGTTCTGAACAACATCATTCTACACTTCATTCTACACATCATTCTACACATCATTCCACACTTCATTCTGCACATCATTGTACACAACATTCTACACATCATTTTACAAATCATTCGACACATCATTCTACACAACTTTTTTGGCACATCATTCTACAAGCATTATTCGACACATCATTCCACACATCATTCTACTGATCATTCTACATATCATTCTACACATCATTCTACACATGATTCTATACCGCATTCTACCCATCATTCTACACAACATCATTCTACACATCATCATTCTACACATCATTCGGCATATCATTCTGCACATCATTCTACACAACCTTCTACAGATAATTCAACACATCATTCCACACAACATCATTCTGCACAACATAATTCTACACATCATTCTATACATCATTCTACACAACATTATTCTACACATCTTTCTACACATCATTCTATACATCATCCCACACAACATCATTCTACACATCATTCTACACAACATTATTCTACACATCAATCTACACAGCATTCTACGCAACATCATACTACACATCATTCTGCACATCATTCTACATATCATTCCATGCATCATTCGACACATAATTCTACATATCATTCTATACATCATTCTATACAACATCATTCCACACAGCATTCTACACGTCATTCTACACAGCATTCTACACATCATTCTGCACATCATTCGACACGTCATTAAACACAACTTCATTCGACACATCATTCGACATATCATTAATCTACAACATTCTACACATCATTCTACACATCATTCTACTGATCCTTCTGCACATCATTGTAAACATCATTCTACACAACATCATTCTACACATCATTCTACACACCATTCTACACATCATTCTACACATCTTTCGACAGATCAGTCAACACTTCATTCTGCACAACATTCTACACATCATTCTATGCATCATTCCACTGATCAGTCTGCAAATTATTCTGATCATCATTCTACACAACATCATTCTACACATCTTTCTACAGATCATTCTGCACATCATGCCACACAACATCAGTAGACACAACATCAATCTACACATCATTCTACACGACATGATGCACAACATTTTTCTGCACATCATTCTACACAGCATTCTACACAACATTATTCTGCACATCATTCTGCACATCATTCAACATATCATTCCATACATCATTCCACACATCATTCTACACATCATTCTACACATCATTCTTCACAACATCACTCTACACATCATTCTGCACGTCATTCTACAAATCATTCTCCACGTCATTCTACACATCATTGTACACATTGTTCTGAACAACATCATTCTACACTTCATTCTACACTTCATTCTACACATCATTCTACACATCATTCTACACTTCATTCTACACATCATTGTACACAACATTCTACACATCATTTTACAAATCATACGACACGTCATTCTACACAACTTTCTACACATCATTCTACAAAACTTCATTCGACACATCATTCCACACAACATTATTCTACACATCATTCTACACATCATTCTACACATCTTTCAACTGATCATTTTACACAACATCATTCTACACATCATTCTACACATCATTCTACACATCATTCTACACATCATTCTACACATAATTCTACACATCATTCTACACATCATTCTGCACATCATTTTGCACATCATGCTACACATCATTTTACACAACATTATTCTACACATCATTCTACACATCATTCTACACATCATTCGACACATCATTCTATATATAATTCTACACGTCATTCTGCACTTCATTCTACATATCATTCCACACATCATTCTACATAACATCTTTCTACACATCATTCTACACATCATTCTACACCTCAGTCTAGATATCATTCCACACATCATTATACTCATAATTCTAAACAACATTCTGCACATTATACTACACATCATTCTACAGATCGTTCAACACAACATTACACACAACATCATTCTACACGTCATCATTCTACACATCATTCTACACGTCATTCTACACAGCATTATTCTACACATCCTTCTACACATCATTCTATACATCAATCCACACAACATCATTCTACACATCATTCTACACATCAATTCGACATATCATTCTGCACATCATTCTATACATCTTTCTGCACAACTTCATTCGACACATCATTCTACACATCATTCTACACATTATTATATACATCATTCTACTGATCATTCTACACATCATTCTACACTTCCAGCGACACAACTTCATTCTACACATCATTCTACACATTATTCTACACATCATTCTGCACACCATTCGACACAACATCATTCTACACATCATTCTGCACATCATTCTACACATCATTCTCCACGTCATTCTACTGATCATTCTACACATCATTCTACACTTCAATCGACACGACATCATTCTACACATCATTCAACACAGCATTCCACACATCATTCCATACAGCATTCCACACGTCATTACACGCAACATTCCACACATCATTACACACAGCATTCCACACATCATTCCACACAGCATTCCACACATCATTCCACACTTCATTCCGCACATCATTCCACAACATTCCGCACATCATTCCACACGTCATTCCACACATCAATCCTAACATCATTCCACTCCTCATTCCACATAACATTCCACACATCATTCCACACATCATTCCATACATCATTCGATACATCATATCACACATCATTCCACACATCATTCTAGATTTCATTCGACACATCATTCCAAACATCATTCCACACATCATTCCACACTTCATTCCACACATCATTCCACACCTCATTCGACACATCATCCCACACATCATTCAAGACATCATTCCACATATCATTCCACACATCATTCCACACATCATTCCACACCTCGTTCCACACATCATTCCACATATCTTTCCACACTTCATTCCACACATCATTCCTCACCTAATTCCACACATCATTCAACACATCATTCAATACATCAAAACGCATTTCATTCCACACATCATTCCACGCATCATTCCACATCTCATTCCACACATCATTCCACACATCATTCCACACAATATTTAACACTTCATTCCACACATCATTCCACACATCATTCCACACTACATTCCACACTACATTCCACACATTATTACACACAGCATTCCACTCATCATTCCACACATCATTCCACACTTCATTCCACATCTCATTCCACACCTCATTCCACATATCATTCCACACATCATTCTCAAATCATTCCACACATCATTCCACACATCATTCATCACATCATTCCACACTTCATTCTACACATGATTCCAAACATCATTCCACACCTAATTCCACACATCATTCCACACATCATTCCACATCTCATTCCACACATCATACCACACGTCATTCCACACCTCATTCCGCACCTCGTTCCACAGATCATTCCACACATCTTTTCACACAACATTTCACACATCATTTCACACTTCATTCCACACATCATTCCTCACCTCATTCCAAACATCATTCCACACATCATTCAATACATAATTCCACATATCATTCCAAACATAATTTCACACATCATTCCACACATCTTTCCAAACATCATTCCACACATCATTCCAAACAACATTTCAAATATCATCCACCCCTCATTCCACATATCATTCCACGCATCATTCCACATCTCATTCCACATCGCGCTCCACACATCATTCCACATATCTTTCCACACTTCATTCCACACATCATTCCTCACCTCATTCCACATCTCATTCCACAGATCGTTCCACACATCATTCCACACCTCATTCCACATCTCGTTCCACAGATCATTCCTCACATCTTTCCACATAACATTCCACACTTCATTCCACACATCATTCCACACAGCATTCCACACGTCATTTCACGCATCATTCCACACATCATTCCACACAGCATTCCACACATCATTCCACACAGCATTCCACACAACATTCCACACTTCATTCCACACATCATTCCATAACATTCCACACATCATTACACACATCAATCCACACATCATTCCAAAAAACATTCCAAATATCATCCACTCCTCATTCGACATATCATTCCACGCATCATTCCACATCTCATTCCACCCCTCGTTCCACACATCATTCCTCATATCATTCCACACATCATTCCACGCATCATTCCACATCTCATTCCACACATCATTCCACACATCATTCCACACCTCATTCCACACATCGCTCCACAGTTCATTCCACACATCTTTCCACACAATATTCCACACATCATTCCACACATCATTCCACACAGCATTCCATAACGCATCCACACCTCATTCCACACATCATTCCACACATTATTCCAAACATCATTCCACACATCAATCCAAACATCATTCAACTCCTCATTCCACATAACATTCCACACATCATTCCACACATCATTCCAGACATCATTCGACACATCATATCACACATCATTCCACACATCATTCCAGATTTTATTCGACACATCATTCCAAACATCATTCCACACATCATTCCACACCTCATTCCACACCTCATTCCTCACCTCATTCCACACATCATTCCACACATCATTCAATACATCATTCCACATATCATTTCACACATCATTCCACACATCATTCCACACATCTTTCCACACTTCATTCCACACATCATTCCACACAGCATTCCATACACCATTCCACAGTCATTCCACGCGTCATTCCATACATCATTCCACACATCATTCCATATATCATTCCACACTTTATTCCACGCAGCATTCCACACATCATTCCACACATCATTCCAAACCTCATTCCACGTCTCATTCCACACCTCATTCCACATATCATTCCGCATATCATTCCACAAATCATTCCACACATCATTGCACACATCATTCCACATATCATTCCACAAATCATTCCACACATCATTCCACAAATCATTCCACATCTCATTCCAAACATCATTCCACACATCATTCCACACATCTTTCCAAACATCATTCCACTCCTCATTCCACATAACATTCCACACATCATTCAATACATCATTTGACACATCATATCACACATCATTCCACACATCATTCCAGATTTCATACGACACATCATTCCACACATCATTCCTCACATCATTCCACACTTCATTCTACACATCATTCCTCACCTCATTCCACACATCATCCCAAACATCATACAATACTTCATTCCACATATCATTCCACACATCATTCCACACATCATTGCACACATCATTCCAAACATCATTCCACACCTCATTCCACACATCATTCCATAACATTACACACATCATTACACACATCAATCGACACATCATTCCAAACAACATTCCAAATATCATCCACTCCTCATTCCACATATCATTCCACGCATCATTCCACATCTCAATCCACAACTCATTCGATACCTCGTTCCACACATCATTCCACATATCTTTCCACACATCATTCCACACATCATTCCTCACCTCATTCCACACATCTTTCCACACATCATTCCACACCTCATTCCACACCTCGTTCCACAGATCATTCCACACATCTTTCCACACAATATTCCACACATCATTTCACACATCATTCCACACATCATTCTACACATCATTCCACACATCTTTCCACACTTCAGTGCACACATTATTCCACACAGCATTCCATACACCATTCCACAACCATACCACGCGTCATTCCATACATCATTCCACACATCATTCCACATATCATTGAAAACTTTATTCCACGCAGCATTGCACACATTATTCCACACATCATTCCACACCTCATTCCACATCTCATTCCACACCTCATTCCACATATCATTACAAACATCATTCCATAAATCATTCCAGACATCATTCCACACATCATTCCACACATCATTCCACTCATCATTCTAAACCTCATTCCACACCTCATTCCACATAACATTCCACATATCATTCCACACATCTTTCCAGATATCATTCGACACATCATTCCACACATAATTCCACAGTTCATTCCACACATCATTCCTCACCTCATTCCACAGATCATTCCACACATCATTCAATACATCATTCCACATATAATTCCACACTTCATTCCACACATCATTTCATACAGCATTGCACACATGATTGCACACATCGTTAAATACATCATTTCACACCTCATTGCACACATCATTCCACACAGCATTCCAAAAATCATTCCATACCTCATTCCACATATCATTCTATGCAACATTCCACATCTCATTCCACACATCATTCCACACATCATTCCACACTTCATTCCACACATCATTCCACACGTCATTCCACACATCATTCCACACTTCATTCCACACATCACAGCACACAACATTCCACACATCATTCCACACCTCATTCCACACATCATTCCACACCTCATTCCACGCATCGTTACATACATCATTCCACACATCATTCCACATATCATTCCACATATCATTCCAAATATCATTCCACAAATCATTCCAAACATCATTCCACATGTCATTCAACACAACATTCCACACATCATTGCATACATCTTTCCACACCTCATTCCACACAGCATTCCAAACCTCATTCCACAACTCATTCCATACATCATTCCACACATCATTCAAAACATCATTCCACACATCATTCCACACCTCATTCTATACCTCATTACACAACTCATTCCACACATCATTCCACACACCATTCCACATATCATTCCACACATCATTCCACACATCATTCCACATCACATGCCACACCTCGTTCCACACATAATTCCAAACATCATTGCATACATCTTTCCACACCTCATTCCACACATCATTCCAAACCTCATTCCTCACCTCATTCCACACATCATTCCACACATCATTCAATACATCATTCCACATATCATTTCACACATCATTCCACACATCATTCCACACATCTTTCCACACTTCATTCCACACATCATTCCACACAGCATTCCATACACCATTCCACAGTCATTCCACGCGTCATTCCATACATCATTCCACACATCATTCCATATATCATTCCACACTTTATTCCACGCAGCATTCCACACATCATTCCACACATCATTCCAAACCTCATTCCACGTCTCATTCCACACCTCATTCCACATATCATTCCGCATATCATTCCACAAATCATTCCACACATCATTGCACACATCATTCCACATATCATTCCACAAATCATTCCACACATCATTCCACAAATCATTCCACATCTCATTCCACACATCATTCCACACATCATTCCACACATCTTTCCAAACATCATTCCACTCCTCATTCCACATAACATTCCACACATCATTCAATACATCATTTGACACATCATATCACACATCATTCCACACATCATTCCAGATTTCATACGACACATCATTCCACACATCATTCCTCACATCATTCCACACTTCATTCCACACATCATTCCTCACCTCATTCCACACATCATCCCAAACATCATACAATACTTCATTCCACATATCATTCCACACATCATTCCACACATCATTGCACACATCATTCCAAACATCATTCCACACCTCATTCCACACATCATTCCATAACATTACACACATCATTACACACATCAATCGACACATCATTCCAAACAACATTCCAAATATCATCCACTCCTCATTCCACATATCATTCCACGCATCATTCCACATCTCAATCCACAACTCATTCGATACCTCGTTCCACACATCATTCCACATATCTTTCCACACATCATTCCACACATCATTCCTCACCTCATTCCACACATCTTTCCACACATCATTCCACACCTCATTCCACACCTCGTTCCACAGATCATTCCACACATCTTTCCACACAATATTCCACACATCATTTCACACATCATTCCACACATCATTCTACACATCATTCCACACATCTTTCCACACTTCAGTGCACACATTATTCCACACAGCATTCCATACACCATTCCACAACCATACCACGCGTCATTCCATACATCATTCCACACATCATTCCACATATCATTGAAAACTTTATTCCACGCAGCATTGCACACATTATTCCACACATCATTCCACACCTCATTCCACATCTCATTCCACACCTCATTCCACATATCATTACAAACATCATTCCATAAATCATTCCAGACATCATTCCACACATCATTCCACACATCATTCCACTCATCATTCTAAACATCATTCCACACCTCATTCCACATAACATTCCACATATCATTCCACACATCTTTCCAGATATCATTCGACACATCATTCCACACATAATTCCACAGTTCATTCCACACATCATTCCTCACCTCATTCCACAGATCATTCCACACATCATTCAATACATCATTCCACATATAATTCCACACTTCATTCCACACATCATTTCATACAGCATTGCACACATGATTGCACACATCGTTAAATACATCATTCCACACCTCATTGCACACATCATTCCACACAGCATTCCAAAAATCATTCCATACCTCATTCCACATATCATTCTATGCAACATTCCACATCTCATTCCACACATTATTCCACACATCATTCCACACTTCATTCCACACATCACAGCACACAACATTCCACACATCATTCCACACCTCATTCCACACATCATTCCACACCTCATTCCACGCATCGTTACATACATCATTCCACACATCATTCCACATATCATTCCACATATCATTCCAAATATCATTCCACAAATCATTCCAAACATCATTCCACATGTCATTCAACACAACATTCCACACATCATTGCATACATCTTTCCAAACCTCATTCCACACAGCATTCCAAACCTCATTCCACAACTCATTCCATACATCATTCCACACATCATTCAAAACATCATTCCACACATCATTCCACACCTCATTCTATACCTCATTACACAACTCATTCCACACATCATTCCACACACCATTCCACATATCATTCCACACATCATTCCACACATCATTCCACATCACATGCCACACCTCGTTCCACACATAATTCCAAACATCATTGCATACATCTTTCCACACCTCATTCCACACATCATTCCAAACCTCATTCCACAACTCATTCCACACATCATTCCACACATCATTTGTTAGCGTTAGTGTTTTCTTAGAAGAATCACTCAACACTCAGGGTCGGTTCCAATGCTGATGCAGCTTTTATTACGCTCAGCGGGAAGGAAAAACTCAGGACCGTATCCAGGGTTCTCTTCACAGAACAAAGGTTTACATGTACCTTTATATGTTTCACAACAGTTACAAAACAGTTTAGTACAGTTACACAGCCCATCACGGCTGGACACAAGCCAATCACAACGATTATAGATTATATATAGGTTCTTTTAACCCAATAGAATTCTCCTAGTATCCAGGGAACCATATGTTCGGTTATTGTCAGCTTGGGCTGATCGATGACTTTATAGGTTCTCTCCCTAGTTCTTTCATCTGGGAGAAATAATTGGTTTATAGCCTTGTTTACAGCAAATGGCTTCCCTCTTATCTTTCTTCCTGGGGAATTAATTGGTTTATGACCTTGCTCACAGGAGATGGTTTCCTTCTTATCTCTGTCTTCCCAGGCATTCCTACAGTGGGCCTCACAGGGTTATTGCTCGGTCAGTGAACGTTCAACAGTTCACAGCTTGACTACCTGGTTTCCCATCATGCCTGGGCAGCCATTTTATGTGTGTGTCCATTTAAGCTTATGTGAGTTTTAAATATCCAGCAGGTGCCTAATGCCTAAGTCTATATATATCTTTTTACTCTCTACAACAATTCCCCCTTTCGGTAAAGGGACTAGTCCTAGTCCCCTTTTAACCGAAATACTGCCTTTATCTGATATTTGTGCACGGCCCGGTATTCCTTGCCTCAACGTGCTGGCCAGTCACGTGGTTTCAGGAGTTCCGGTTGCTTAAATCAAATTAACAAAGGCTAGCTCCTCCCGTCCCCTTATCAAACAGGCTTGTTTAATATCCAGGGAACGGTGATTAGTCCGTTTCCGCCATTTGTGGCGCCTGCATACCTGGCAGGCCATCACGCCCCATGTTATTGCTAAGATTAATTGTATACCGACCAGTGTGTGTGAAATAATTCGGATCCATGGGTGGATGTTCACATTTATTCCCCAGTCCTAGACCTTTCTCCACCAACTCTGACTTTGTAAGTCAACCTCGGTATCTTCATCCAGTTCTTTGATTTTAGTTTGTAGCTGGTGATAGATTTTTACGGATTGCCCCACTCTGAGCCTTAACTCCCGTAATACCTCGGTTAGATGTGGGATAGGGACCTGCTCTGGCTCGTCATAATCCTGTAAATGATCATGGAGCTGATCGGTTACCTCGATAACTTCGGACTTCCGGCGCCTAACGTGGGTGATATGCGCTTGCCCGATCGCGACAGGTCGTAGTGGTGTAAAGCAAACGTTTGGCTGCGGTATAGGCACTGCAGGTCATTATACTGGTATGAACGCTCTGTGGTAGAGACGCAGTATCTTCCCCTCCCTCCGTAGCCTGCCCGCGCGAAGTGCATGTGTGCGGGCACTATTTCTAGTACACACCCGTTGGTTCGGTTAAACCCGCACTCGTCTAGTTCACCTCGGCCCACCGGGTGAGGGCATACTGTGATTTCCCCCTTTTGCTTGCAATCTGCTAGGGAAATCCCGGTAAGTATGTTGTTTCGACGAACGGCAGAGGTGGTGGTCAGGTAGTAGCGTATGGAGACATTTTCCCGTATTACTCCGATATTCTCTCGTTGGTATAGGGGGAACGGCCCTGAGTCCGGCGTGACGAGAGGGATCATCAGGACTGTCCCTATCCCGGTAGTCCTACCCATCTGGCAATCTGGAATTGCTGGCTATACTCTGGTCAGTCCCTTCAGAGTACAATTATCCAGTGTCCCCCTTTGGTTAGCCAACTGAGCTAAATCTTCCTGTTCTCTATCAATGAGGTGATTGATAGTTCTGGCGTGAGCTTCCAGGACTGAGATGCCATCCAGCTGGATTTTGGCACCCTCCTTTCCTAGGTTGGCTTGGTCTTACTGGTTTTGCTCCACCCTCTCCAATAACACCTTCATCACCCCTCTAAGCTGTTCCACCTTCTCATTTAATTCTTGTATGTCTATCGAGTTCACTACGGAGGTCTCTGTATTGAAAACGGTAGCAACATCATTAACTATTTCCCTCTTCATCCTGGGGGCTAACCCCTGTCCCCGGAACCTACTGGCACCCATTGCATCGGCAGCCTGCTGCATTACAACTTTACTTAATATATTGTACATCTTCCTTGACTGTTCTGTACAGTATTCCGGCATCTGGATGCCTGAAATATTGATCAGAACAGGCACAATTTCATGTCTAACATTATCATACAACAGTTCCCCCTCGCTGTACATTACAATCCCATTCTCTGGTCCCTTCGTAGTTATGGGGCAAGGCAGTTCCTCGGGCAATGTAGTGATTCTTATGGGGCGCGGTGTCGGAGGGGGTGAGAAACATACATATAATGATATTGCAGCCGCCCCCGCCTCCTCGTAATACCCACACAGCCCCATTCCCTTCTTGCGGATGACTGATTGCTGGGATTGTCCCGGAGGCGCACAAATTATGCCGAAAGTACATTCATCAGGCTCTTTGACATCCCTCCGTTTAATGCATCTGCTCCTTATACCCGTGGAGCACTGTAGACATACTCTTATTCTTATTAGGATTCTTATTAGGATTCACTTGTAACCATGCATTAAAATAAATCCTGACCTTGCTCCAGTCCTTGGCTGCTGGAATGCGCATTCCGTCCGTTAAATTAAACAAGACTCCAGAGTTCATATAGTTGTTTATTTCCAGCGTGCTCTGCTATCCGTCGGTGTTGCCTAAGGTACGTGCATGTCGCAGGGCTATCCATATTACGAGTAGCGCCGTTCGTATTCCCATTCCGGTAAGTATTATCTGTAATTTTAAACAGACGGCCTGGTCGTCACCAGAGGTTAAATTTTTTTGCTCTACGAGTGTCCCTGTCACCCTGCAAAATCAGAAGCACAAGGTGATAATCGAACCATTTCGAGCTGAATCTGTAGGGCGTGCGCCCGTGTCTTTACCCACTTAAATATTACCCAAACTCCTATGACCAAGGCCAAAGCTATTCCTCCAAACATCGCTGTCTGCTTTACCGTTAGGTTGGGTTTGTGGACTACACCGACCCACCGTGGGGTACATTGGCTCTATTGCCAGAGGCGATGGTGCTATGGCTGCGCACTGCACTATCCGTCTAGTCCCGTTATCTCTTCCAGCCTGTTTATCTTAGCTTTTAACTCTTCAATTTGTTTTATTGAATATCTATTTCTTTATTGTATCAGGCAAGTATTATTACATAAGCTAGTTCTGTTTTTATTTTTGCTTCCTCTGTTAGGTGAGTTTTTCTTTCCTATTAAGAAATCCAAATTAATAATGTTCAGTATAAAACGGCTGTCAATGGAAAGGGTTAACTCCTTTCCAGGTTTGTAAGAAGACCTGATGTCATTACGTAACTTCACGTAATCATCTGAAAAAAATTCTTTGTGCCTTCAAAACTGGCTTCGAAATTAGGAATCCGTTAAAAACAGCATAAATCATTAGAGTAACCTCCAATGTTTTCTTAACTTCAAATTCAAGTACTTGCCAAAGAATTTTTTTTTAAATTATTTTAAAACAAGACCACACATACAATAGCAATTTTGTTTACTGAAATTCAATTCTGTTTTTTTTTTTATTTCTCTCTTTCTCCTCGTTATCTTCAAAACCCTCCTGCTTGTTTAGACTGTTCGGGACATTTTTAATAAACACTGTCCATTTTGGAAATCATTTCAAACTGCATTGAAACTTTTGAAAATTCGAATCCATGTAGATGTTTTTTACTTATTCCAATTATTTTTTTTTCTCTTCTAATTAAACCAATATCTTTTTCACAGCAAACATCAACTAGTATTTAGTAAGTTATGTCTTTTTCCATTTAGTCCGTTACATCTTTTTTTTCCTTTCTTCAAATTAGGTTTTGTATTTTACACGGAGGGTTCGTAACTCCATAAAGTTGTTAATTTAAAATCATTTGTTTACTTTCAAAGTGGCGTCTTTATCTTTTTCTTTTTCTCCATAACTGGAATGAAGTCCAGCTTTGAGAGTTTGAGTGCTGCCTTTCGTTATCTCAAAATGCTCCAGTTTCAAAGTCGTTACTAAAGCTTGCTGTTTTTTAACATTTTCCAAAAGTTCTTTTTACACCTTCGCAGATAGCTCGACACTTGCCCAGGAGTTTGACCTGATCAGATTTAATTTAATCTTTTTCTTTTTTTTTTTAAATCCACCTCAGTATTTTCTGTGCCTTCTCTGAATATCTCAAAATCCCAATTCAAACTTTGTAATTTCAATCTTTATTTAAAAATTTTTTTTTTTAGAAGCTCTTTTTTTTTTTAAAGCATTCTTTATCTCATTCCGAGACTAAATTTATGTCTTTCAACCCAATCAATCATTGCATGTTTTCTTTCGGCAAGTAAGTGAGCATGTCAAATAAATATTTTGCTCAACAAACCTATTCTTTATTCGTTTATTTTCCTAGCTCCGTAACTTATCATCCGAATAAATCCACACCTGCGTTTCTAACTTAAATGTCTTAAAACTTCCCACATACAGGACAACATTACAAAGGGTTTAAAAAAAGACTTTCACTCTGTTTCTAAAATAAGCAGACACTTGCATTCCTCTTCCAACCAGGCTTTCGGAACATGAAAACATAAAAAAATTCATTCTGCAGTCAAAAATCACACAGACACTTCTCACTCAACGATCAGACATTTACAACAATCTCTCTTCTTGTTTTGGCCGGCTCTATTTTTGGATCCATGACCTTTCAGGGAATTCGTAGTTTTATCTAAATAATTCCTCACATAACTAATTCCTGAGGATTCCACCCTGCTTTAATCATTTTTTCAATTCGCTTCTTTTGTTTTTCCGCCAGGTGGCGGGTAAGCGACCCTTCTGGTCCCCACTCGAGTTTACTTGTTTTCATGGCCATTCCTGGGTAGGACTAGTACCGTTAGGAATCTACTCTCAGAGGTCCGCTTTCTTTCTAGCGCGACTTGTAGTAAACTGTCTCTTGGCTACTGTCAGGTCAAAGTTCTGCTGTTACACAAACTTATACAATTCTTAAAAACGCGTTTAAGCAATTCCCGCAGTGCTCTACGTATCCTGAACGACTACCTACCACCGCTCAGCCCGTTGGTCCGACCCTGTTCACAGGTTTGGATTCCGTTAGCCGCTGTACACCGCTTGGTTCTATCCCGGGGTATTTCAAATTACACTACTGGGTCCGGAAGATGTCTCTCGATATCACGATCCCACGGTCTAAGTGTGTTCCCTACGCCTACTTGGTTCCTGGCCGTCACGTGGGACAAAAGTCCTCTTAACTCAGGCTCAGGCTAGGCGTTTGAGATATTAGACCGTCTCCTCATGTCGATCAACCAGCTTCCACCTTCCGCACCATTTATACTTAAAAATTGTTTTTTATACTCACCCGGGTTTTTTCCAAGGGCGTCCAGCGACTCCGGGAAATCCCGTCGACTACGCCATTGTTAGCGTTAGTGTTTTCTTAGAAGAATCACTCAACACTCAGAGTCGGTTCCAATGCTGATGCAGCTTTTAATACGCTCAGCGGGAAGGAAAAACTCAGGACCGTATCCAGGTTTCTCTTCACAGAACAAAGGTTTACATGTACCTTTATATGTTTCACAACAGTTACAAAACAGTTTACTACAGTTACACAGCCCATCACGGCTGGACACAAGCCAATCACAACGATTATAGATTACATATAGGTTCTTTTTACCCAATAGAATTCTCCTAGTATCCAGGGAACCATATGTTCGGTTATTGTCAGCTTGGGCTGATCGATGACTTTATATGTTCTCTCCCTAGTTCTTTCATCTGGGAGAAATAATTGGTTTATAGCCTTGTTTACAGCAAATGGCTTCCCTCTTATCTTTCTTCCTGGGGAATTAATTGGTTTATGACCTTGCTCACAGGAGATGGTTTCCTTCTTATCTCTGTCTTCCCAGGCATTCCTACAGTGAGCCTCACAGGGTTATTGCTCGGTCAGTGAACGGTCAACAGTTCAGATCTTGACTACCTTGTTTCCCATCATGCCTGGGCAGCCATTTTATGTGTGTGTCCATTTAAGCTTATGTGAGTTTTACATATCCAGCAGGTGCCTAATGCCTAATTGTATATATATCTTTCTACTCTCTACAACATCATTCAAAACATCATTCCACACATCATTCCACACCTCATTCCACACATCATTCCAAACCTCATTCCACACATCATTCCACAACTCATTCCACACATCATTCCACACATCGTTCTACACATCATTCCACACATCATTCCACAACTCATTCCACACGTCATTCCACACATCATTCAAAACATCATTCCACACATCATTCTACACTTCATTCCACACATCATTCCACACATCATTCCACACATCATTCCACACATCATTCCAGACATCATTCCACACATCATTCCACTCATCATTCCACAGTTCATTACAGACATAATTCCAAACATCATTACATGCATCAATCCACACATCATTCCACTCATCATTCCACACCTCATTCCACACATCATTCCACACCTCATTCCACAACTCATACCACACATCATTCCAAACATCATGAAACAGATAATTGCACACATCATTCTACACTTCATTCCACACATCATTCCACACATCATTCCACAACATTCCACACATCATCCCACACGGCATTCCAGACATCAGTCCATACCTCATTCCACACCTTATTCCACACATCATTCCACACATCATTCCACTCATCATTCCAAACATCATTCCACACTTCATTCCACATAACATTCCACACATCATTCCACACATCTTTCCAAATATCATTTGACACATCATTCCACACATAATTCCACAATTCATTCCACACATCGTTCCTCACCTCATTCCACAGATCATTCCACACATCATTCAATACATCATTCCACATATAATTCCACACTTCATTCCACACATCATTCCACACAGCATTGCACACATGATTGCACACATCATTCAATACATCATTGCACTCCTCATTCCACACATCATTCCACAAAGCATTCCGAATATCATTCCATACCTCATTCCAGATATCATTCCATGCAACATTCCACATCTCATTCCACACATCATTCCACACATCATTCCAAACATCATTCCACACATCATTCCACACATCATTCCACACATCATTCCACACCTCATTCCACACATCAAAGCACACAACATTCCACACATCATTCCACACCTCATTCCTCACATCATTCCACACCTCATTCCACACATCATTCCACATCTCATTCCACACCTCATTCCACACCTCATTCCACACCTCATTCCACACCTCATTCCACAACTCATTCCACACCTCATTCCACACATCATTCCATAACATTCAACACATCATTACAAATATCAATCCACACATCATTCTGAACAGCATTCCAAATATCATCCACTCCTCATTCCACATATCATTCCACGCATCATTCCACGTCTCATTCCACACCTCGTTCCACACATTATTCCACATATCTTTCCACACTTCATTCCACACATCATTCCTCACCTCATTCCACACACCATTCCACACATCATTCAATACATCATTCCTCATATCATTCCACATAGCATTCCACGCAAGATTCCACATATCATTCCACACATCATTCAACACATCATTCCACACCTCATTCCATACCTCATTACACAACTCATTCCACACATCATTTCACACACCATTCCACACATCATCCCACACATCATTCCACACCTCATTCCACACCTCATTCCACACATCATTCCACACATCATTCCACACATCATTCCAAACCTCATTCCAAACCTCATTCCACACATCATTCCACAACTCATTCCACACATCATTCCACACATCATTCCACACATCATTCCACACATCATTCCACTCATCATTCCACAGTTCATTACAGACATAATTCCAAACATCATTACATACATCAATCCACACATCATTCCACACATCATTCCACATATCATTCCACTCATCATTCCACACCTCATTCCACACCTCGTTCCACAGATCATTCCACACATCTTTCCACACAATATTCCACAAATCATTCCACACATCATTCCACACATCATTCTACACATCATTCAACATATCTTTCCACACTTCAGTGCAAACATTATTCCACACAGCATTCCATACACCATTCCACAACCTTTCCACGCGTCATTCCATACATCATTCCACACATCATTCCACATGTCATTCCAAACTTTATTCCACGCAGCATTGCACACATCATTCAAAACATCATTCCACACATCATTCTACACTTCATTCCACACATCATTCCACACCTCATTCCACACATCATTCCACACATCATTCCAGACATCATTCCACACATCATTCCACTCATCATTCCACAGTTCATTACAGACATAATTCCAAACATCATTACATGCATCAATCCACACATCATTCCACTCATCATTCCACACCTCATTCCACACATCATTCCACACCTCATTCCACAACTCATACCACACATCATTCCAAACATCATGAAACAGATAATTGCACACATCATTCTACACTTCATTCCACACATCATTCCACACATCATTCCACAACATTCCACACATCATCCCACACGGCATTCCAGACATCAGTCCATACCTCATTCCACACCTTATTCCACACATCATTCCACACATCATTCCACTCATCATTCCAAACATCATTCCACACTTCATTCCACACATCATTCCTCACCTCATTCCACAGATCATTCCACACATCATTCATAACATCATTCCACATATAATTCCACACTTCATTCCACACATCATTTCACACAGCATTGCACACATTATTGCACACATCATTCAATACATCATTCCACACCTCATTGCACACATCATTCCACACAGCATTCCATAAATCATTCCAGACATCATTCCTCACATCATTCCACACATCATTCCACTCATCATTCTAAACATCATTCCACACCTCATTCCACATAACATTCCACACATCATTCCACACATCTTTCCAGATATCATTCGACACATCATTCCACACATAATTCCACACTTCATTCCACACATCATTCCTCACCTCATTCCACAGATCATTCCACACATCATTCATAACATCATTCCACATATAATTCCACACTTCATTCCACACATCATTTCACACAGCATTGCACACATTATTGCACACATCATTCAATACATCATTCCACACCTCATTGCACACATCATTCCACACAGCATTCCGAAAATCATTCCATACCTCATTCCACATATCATTCCATGCAACATTCCACATCTCATTCCACACATCATTTCACACATCATTCCACACATCATTCTACACATCATTCCACACGTCATTCCACATATCATTCCACACTTCATTCCACACATCACAGCACACAACATTCCACACATCATTCCACACCTCATTCCACACATCATTCCACACATCATTCCACACATTATTCCAAACCACATTCCACACATCATTCCACAACTCATTCCACACATCATTCCACACATCATTCCACACATCATTCCACACATCATTCCACTCATCATTCCACAGTTCATTACAGACATAATTCCAAACATCATTACATACATCAATCCACACGTCATTCCACACATCATTCCACATATCAGTCCACTCATCATTCCACACCTCATACCAAACATCATTCCAAACATCATGAAACAGATAATTGCACACATCATTCTAAACTTCATTCCACACATCATTCCACACATCATTCCACACATCATTCCACACATCTTTCCAAACATCATTCCAGACATCAGTCCATAACTTATTCCACATCTTATTCCACACATCATTCCACACATCATTCCACTCATCATTCCAAACATCATTCCACACCTCATTCCACATAACATTCCACACATCATTCCACAAAGCATTCCAAACATTATTCCACGCATCTTTCCACACATCATTCCACACAGCATTCCACACCTCATGCCACATCTCATTCCACAGCTCATTCCACATATCATTCCACACATCATTCCACAAATCATTCCACACATCATTCGACACATCATTCCACAAATCATTCCACACCACATTCCGCACCTCATTCCACAACTCAATCCACATATCATTCCACACATCATTCAACACATCATTCCACACTTCATTCTACACATCATTCCACACATCATTCCACATCTCATTCTACACATCGTTTAACACATCATTCCACATCTCATTCCACTCCTCTTTCCACAGATCATTCCATTCATCTTTCCACACAACATTCCACACATCATTCCACACTTCATTCCACACATCATTCCTCACCTCATTCCACACTTCATTCCACACATTATTCAATACATCATTCCACATATCATTCCACACATTATTCCATAACATTCCACACATCACTACACACATCAATTCACACATCATTCCAAACAACATTCCAAATATCATCCACCCCTCATTCTACATTTCATTCCACACATCTTTCAACACATAATTTCTGATATCATTCCACACATCATTCCACGCATCATTCCACACCTCATTCCAAAACTCGTTCCACAGATCATTCCACACATCATTCCACACAACATTCCACACATCATTCCACACATCATTCCACACCTCATTCCACACATCTTTCCACACTTCATTCCACACATCTTTCCACACAGCATTCCATACACCATTCCACAGTCATTCCATGCGTCATTCCATACATCATTCCACACATCATTCCACATGTCATTCCACACTTTATTCCACACAGCATTCCACACATCATTCCACAAATCATTCCACACCTCATTCTACATCTCATTCCACACATCATTCCACACCTCATTCCACAACTCATTCCACACATCATTCCACACATCATTCAAAACTCATTCCACACATCATTCCACACCTCATTCCACACATCATTCCACACATCATTCCACACATCATTCAAAACTCATTCCACACATCATTCCACACCTCATTCAACACATCATTCCACACATCATTCCACAACTCATTCCACACATCATTCCACACATCATTCTACACATCACTCCACACATCATTCCACACATCATTCTGCACATCACTCCACACATCATTCCACAACTCATTCCACACGTCATTCCACACATCATTCAAAACATCATTCCACACATCATTCCACACATCATTCCACACATCATTCCACAACATTCCACACCTCATTCCACATAACATTCCACACATCATTCCACACATCTTTCCAAATATCATTTGACACATCATTCCACACATAATTCCACAATTCATTACACACATCATTCCTCACCTCATTCCACAGATCATTCCACACATCATTCAAGACATCATTCCACATATAATTCCACACATCATTCCACACATCATTCCACACAGCATTGCACAAGTTATTGCACACATCATTCAATACATCATTCCACTCCTCATTCCACACATCATTCCACACAGCATTCCGAATATCATTCCATACCTCATTCCAGATATCATTCCATGCAACATTCCACATCTCATTCCACACATCATTCAACACATCATTCCAAACATCATTCCACACCTCATTCCACACATCATTCCACACATCATTCCACATCTCATTCCACACCTCATTCCACACTTCATTCCACACCTCATTCCACACCTCATTCCACAACTCATTCCACATCTCATTCCACACATCATTCCATAACATTCAACACATCATTACAAATATCAATCCACACATCATTCTGAACAGCATTCCAAATATCATCCACTCCTCATTCCACATATCATTCCACGCATCATTCCACATCTCATTCCACACCTCGTTCCACACATTATTCCACATATCTTTCCACACTTCATTCCACACATCATTCCTTACCTCATTCCACACACCATTCCACACATCATTCAATACATCATTCCTCATATCATTCCACATATCATTCCACGCATGATTCCACATCTCATTCCACACATCATTCCACACATCATTCCACATCACATGCCACACCTCGTTCCACACATAATTCCAAACATCATTGCATACATCTTTCCACACATCATTCCACACTTCATTCTACACAGCATTCCACACTACATGCCACATCTCATTCCACAGATCATTCCACATATCATTCCACACATCATTCCACAAATCATTCCACACATCATTCCACACATCATTCCACAAATCATTCCACACCACATTCCGCACCTCATTCCACAACTCATTCCACACATCATTCCACAGATCATTCAACACATCATTCCACACTTCATTCTACACATCATTCCACACATCATTCCACATCTCATTCCACACATCATTTAACACATCAGTCCACACCTCATTCCACTCCTCTTTCCACAGATTATTCCACTCGTCTTTCCACACATCATTCCTCACCTCATTCCACACTTCATTCCACATATCATTCCACATCTCATTCCACACATCATTCCACACATCATTCCACACATCATTCCACACATCATTCCACACCTCATTCCACATATCATTCCACACATCATTCCAAAAATCATTCCACATATCATTGCACACATCATTCCACATATCATTCCACACCACATTCCACACATCATTCCACACATCTTTCCAAATATCATTTGACACATCATTCCACACATAATTCCACACTTCATTCCACACATCATTCCTCACCTTATTCCACAGATCATTCCACACATCATTCAATACATCATTCCACATATAATTCCACACTTCATTCCACACATCATTCCACACAGCATTGCACACATGATTGCACACATCATTCAATACATCATTCCACACCTCATTGCACACATCATTCCACACAGCATTCCGAAAATCATTCCATACCTCATTCCACATATCATTCCATGCAACATTCCACATCTCATTCCACACATCATTCCACACATCATTCCACACATCATTCCACACCTAATTCCACACGTCATTCCACACATCATTCCACACTTCACTCCACACATCACAGCACACAACATTCCACTATTCATTCCACACCTCATTTCTCACATCATTCCACACCTCATTCCACGCATCGTTACATACATCATTCCACACATCATTCCACATATCATTCCACACATCATTCCAAATATCATTCCACAAATCATTCCAAACATCATTCCACACGTCATTCAACACAACATTCCACACATCATTCCACACCTCATTCCACACATCATTCCACACTTCATTCCACACATCATTCCACACCTCATTCTATACCTCATTACACAACTCATTCCACACATAATTCCACACACCATTCCACACATCATTCCACACATCATTCAACACATCATTCCACATCACATGCCATACCTTGTTCCACACATAATTCCAAACGTCATTGCATACATCTTTCCACACCTCATTCCACACATCATTCCAAACCTCATTCCACACATCATTCCACACATCATTCCACACATCATTCCACAACATTCCACACCTCATTCCACATAACATTCCACACATCATTCCACACATCTTTCCAAATATCATTTGACACATCATTCCACACATAATTCCACAATTCATTCCACACATCATTCCTCACCTCATTCCACAGATCATTCCACACATCATTCAAGACATCATTCCACATATAATTCCACACATCATTCCACACATCATTCCACACTGCATTACACACGTGATTGCACACATCATTCAATACATAATTCCACTCCTCATTCCACACATCATTCCACACAGCATTCCGAATATCATTCCATACCTCATTCCAGATATCATTACATGCAACATTCCACATCTCATTCCACACATCATTCCACACATCATTCCAAACATCATTCCACACCTCATTCCACACATCATTCCACACATCATTCCACATCTCATTCCACACCTCATTCCACACCTCATTCCACACCTCATTCCACACCTCATTCCATAACTCATTCCAAACCTCATTCCACACATCATTCCATAACATTCAACACATCATTCCAAATATCAATCCACTCCTCATTCCACATATCATTCCACGCATCATTCCACATCTCATTCCACACCTCGTTCCACATATTATTCCACATATCTTTCCACACTTCATTCCACACATCATTCCTCACCTCATTCCACACACCATTCCACACATCATTCAATACATCATTCCTCATATCATTCCACATATCATTCCACGCATGATTCCACATCTCATTCCACACATCATTCAACACATCATTCCACACCTCATTCCATACCTCATTACGCAACTCATTCCACACATCATTTCACACACCATTCCAAACATCATTCCACATATCATTCCACTCATCATTCCAAATATCATTCCACAAATCATTCCAAACATCATTCCACACGTCATTCAACACAACATTCCACACATCATTCCACACCTCATTCCACACATCATTCCACACTTCATTCCACACATCATTCCACACCTCATTCTATACCTCATTACACAACTCATTGCACACATCATTCCACACACCATTCCACACATCATTCCACACATCATTCCACACATCATTCCACATCACATGCCACACCTTGTTCCACACATAATTCCAAACGTCATTGCATACACCTTTCCACACCTCATTCCACACATCATTCCAAACCTCATTCCACAACTCATTCCACACATCATTCCACACATCATTCAATACATCATTCCACACCTCATTCCACACATCATTCCACACATCATTCCAAACCTCATTCCACACATCATTCCACAACTCATTCCACACATCATTCCACACATCATTCTACACATCATTCCACACATCATTCCACAACTCATTCCACACGTCATTCCACACATCATTCAAAACATCATTCCACACATCATTCTACACTTCATTCCACACATCATTCCACACCTCATTCCACACATCATTCCACACATCATTCCACACATCATTCCACACATCATTCCACTCATCATTCCACAGTTCATTACATACATTATTCCAAACATCATTACATGCATCAATCCACACATCATTCCACACATCATTCCACATATCATTCCACTCATCATTCCACACCTCATTCCACACATCATTCCACACCTCATTCCACAACTCATACCACACATCATTCCAAACATCATGAAACAGATAATTGCACACATCATTCTGCACTTCATTCCACACATCATTCCACACATCATTCCACACATCATTCCAGAACATTCCACACCTCATTCCACATAACATTCCACACATCATTCCACACATCTTTCCAAATATCATTTGACACATCATTCCACACATAATTCCACATCTCATTCCACACCTCATTCCACATATCATTCCACACATCATTCCAAAAATCATTCCACATATCATTGCACACATCATTCAAAACATCATTCCACACCACATTCCACACATCATTCCACAATATTCCACACATCATTCCACACATCAATCCACACATCATTCCACACATCAGTGCATACAACATTCCATTCCTCATTCCACACATCATTCCTCACGTCATTCCACACATCATTCCATATATCATTCCACACGTCATTTTACCTAAAATTCCAATATCATTCCACACATCATTCCAAACATCATTCCATACATTATTCCACACATCATTCTTGATATCATTCGACACATCATTGCATACATCATTCCACACATCATTCCACACCTCATTCCACATCTCATTCCAAACCTCATTCCACATATCATTCCACACATCATTCCATAAATCCTTCCAGACATCATTCCACACATCATTCACACATCATTCCACTCATCATTCTAAACATCATTCCACACCTCATTCCACATAACATTCCACACATCATTCCACACATCTTTCCAGATATCATTCGACACATAATTCCACACATAATTCCACACTTCATTCCACACATCATTCCTCATCTCATTCCACACATCATTGCACACATCATTCAATACATCATTCCACATATAATTCCACACAACATTCCACACATCATTCCACACAGCATTGCACACATGATTGCACACATCATTCAATACATCATTCCACACCTCATTCCACACATCATTCCACACAGCATTCCGAAAATCATTCCATACCTCATACCACATATCATTCCATGCAACATTCCACATCTCATTCCACACATCAGTCCACACATCATTCCACACATCGTTCCACACCTCATTCCACACATCATTCCACACATCATTCAACACCTCATTCCACACATCACAGCATACAACATTCCACACATCATTCCACACCTCATTCCTCACATCATTCCACACCTCATTCAACGCATCATTACACACATCATTCCACACATCATTCCACATATCATTCCACACATCATTCCAAATATCATTCCACAAATCATTCCAAACATCATTCCACACGTCATTCAACACAACATTCCACACATCATTCCACACCTCATTCCACACATCATTCCACACCTCATTCCAAACATCATTCCACACGTCATTCAACACAACATTCCACACATCATTCCACAGCACATTCCACACATCATTCCACACACCATTCCACACATCATTCCACACATCATACCACACATCATTCCACATCACATGCCACACCTCGTTCCACACATAATTCCAAACATCATTGAATACATCTTTCCACACATCATTCCACACCTCATTCCACACATCATTCCAAACCTCATTCCACAACTCATTCCAAACATCATTCCACACATCATTCAAAACTTCATTCCACACATCATTCCATACCTCATTCCACACATCATTCCACACATCATTCCACACATCATTCCACACATCATTCCAAACCTCATTCCACACATCATTCCACACATCATTCTACACATCATTCCACACATCATTCCACAACTCATTCCACACGTCATTCCACACATCATTCAAAACATCATTCCACACATCATTCCACACTTCATTCCACACATCATTCCACACCTCATTCCACACGTCATTCCACAACATTATTCCGCACATCATTCCACACATCATTCCACTCATCATTCCACAGTTCATTACATACATAATTCCAAACATCATTACATACATCAAACCACACATCATTCCACACATCATTCCACATATCATTCCACTCATCATTCCACATCTCATTCCACACATCATTCCACACCTCATTCCACAACTCATACCACACATCATTCCAAACATCATGAAACAGATAATTGCACACATCATTCTACACTTCATTCCACACATCATTCCACACATCATTCCACACATCATTCCACAACATTCCACACATCATTCCACACAGCATTCCAGACATCAGTCCATACCTCTTTCCACACCTTATTCCACACATCATTCCACACATCATTCCACTCATCATTCCAAACATCATTCCACACCTCATTCCACATAACATTCCACACATCATTCCACACATCTTCCCAAATATCATTTGACACATCATTCCACACATAATTCCACAATTCATTCCACACATCATTCCTCACCTCATTCCACAGATCATTCCACAGATCATTCAAGACATCATTCCACATATAATTCCACACATCATTCCACATCTCATTCCACACATCATTCCACACCTCATTCCACACCTCATTCCACAACTCATTCCACACCTCATTCCACACATCATTCCATAACATTCAACACATCATTACAAATATCAATCCACACATCATTCTGAACAGCATTCCAAATATCATCCACTCCTCATTCCACATATCATTCCACACATCATTCCACATCTCATTCCACACCTCGTTCCACACATTATTCCAAATGTCTTTCCACACTTCATTCCACACATCATTCCTCACCTCATTCCACACATCATTCCACACATCATTCAATACATCATTCCTCATATCATTCCACACATCATTCCACGCATGATTCCACATCTCATTCCACACATCATTCAACACATCATCCTCATCTCATTCCACACCTCGTTCCACAGATCATTCCACACATCTTTACACGCAATATTCCACACATCATTCCACACATCATTCCACACATCATTCCACATATCTTTCCACACTTCATTCCACACAGCATTCAATACATCATTCCACAAATCATTCCACACATCATTCCACACATCATTCCACAAATCATTCCACACCACATTCCGCACCTCATTCCACAACTCATTCCACACATCATTCCACACATCATTCAACACATCATTCCACACTTCATTCTGCACATCATTTCAAACAGCATTCCACACCTCATTCCACACATCATTCCACACATCATTCCACATCTCATTCCACACATCATTTAACACATCATTCCATACCTCATTCCACTCCTCTTTCCACAGATCATTCCACACATTTTTCCACACAACATTCCACACATCATTCCACACTTCATTCCAAACATCATTCCTCACCTCATTCCACACTTCATTCCACACATCATTCAATACATCATTCCACATATCATTCCACACATTATTCCATAACATTCCACACATCACTACACACATCAATCCACACATCATTCCAAACAACATTCCAAATATCATCCACCCCTCATTCCACATTTCATTCCACACATCATTCAATACATCATTTCTCATATCATTCCACACATCATTCCACGCATCATTCCACACCTCATTCCACACCTCGTTCCACAGATCATTCCACACATCATTCCACACAACATTCCACAGATCATTCCACTCATTATTCCACACCTCATTCCACACATCTTTCCACACTTCATTCCACACATCATTCCACACAGCATTCCATACACCATTCCACAGTCATTCCACGCGTCATTCCATACATCATTCCACACGTCATTCCACATATCATTCCACACTTTATTCCACACAGCATTCCATACATCATTCCACACATCATTCCACACCTCATTCCACATCTCATTCCACACCTCATTCCACATATCATTCCACACATCATTCCAAAAATTATTCCACATATCATAGCACACATCATTCCACATATTATTCCACACCACATTCCGCACCTCATTCCACAACTCATTCTACATATCATTCCACACATCATTCCACACATCAATCCACACATCATTCCTCATATGATTCCACACATAATCCCACACATCTTTCCACTCCTCATTCCGCATCTCATTCCACGCATCATTCCACACATCATTCCACATAGCTTTCCACACATCATTCCACAATATTCCACAAATCATACCACACATCAATCCACACATCATTCCACACGTCAGTCCATACATCATTCCATTCCTCATTCCACACATCATTCCACACGTCATTCCAAACATCATTCCACACATCATTCCAAACATCATTCCACACGTCATTTCACCTAAAATTCCACGCATCATTCCACACATCATTCCAAACATCATTCCATACGTTATTCAACACATCATTCTTGATATCATTCGACACATCATTGCATACATCATTCCACACTTCATTCCACACATCATTCCTCACCTCATTCTGCACATCATTCCACAATTCATTCAGTCCATAATTCCACATATAATTCTACAAATCATTCCACACATCATTCTACAAATCATTCCACACATCATTCCAGACATCATTCAACACAGCATGCCACATTTCATTGCATACATCGTTCCACACATCAATCCACACCTCATTCCAAACATCATTCCACACCTCATTCCACACCTCATTCCACACATTTATCGACACATCATTCTACATATCATTCTACACAACATCATTATACATATCATTCTAAACATCATTCTACACATCATTCTAAAACTTCATTCTACACATCATTCTACACTTCATTCTACACATCATTCTCCACATCAATCTACACAACATCATTCTGCACATCAATCTACACATCATTCGACGCATCATTTTACACATTATTCTGCAAATCATTCTACATATCCTTCTACACACCATTCTACACATCATTCTGCAAATCATTCTACACATCATTCTACATATCATTCTACACATCATTGCACACATCATTCTACACAACATCATTCTACACATCATTCTACGCATCATTCTACACCACATTCTACACAACATTTATTTACACAACATTCTCACATCATTCAACACATCTTTCTACTCATTATTCTGCACATCATTCTGCACAATGTTCTAGACAACATCATTCTACACATCATGCTACACATTATTCTACACACCATTCTACACAACATTCTACACATCATTCTACACAACATCATTCTACACATCATTCGACACATCATTTTACACATTATTCTTCACACCATTCTACACAACATTCTACACATTATTCTACACATCATTCTACACATCATTTTACACATCATCCACACATCACTCGACACATCATTCTACACATCTTTCTACACATTATTCTACACAACATCAATCTACACATCATTATGCACATCATCCGACACAGCATTCTACACAACATCATTCTGCACATCATTCTACACATCATTCCACACATCATATAACACATCATTCTACACATCATACTACACATCATTCTACACATCATTCGACACATCATTTTACACATCATTCCAAACATCATTCTACACATCCTTCTAAAACTTAATTCTACACATCCTTCTACACTTCATGCTACACATATTATTCTACACATCATTCTACACAACATCACTCTACACATCATTCTACACATCATTCTGCACAACATCATTCTGCACATCATTCTACACATCATTCCACACAACATCAATCTACATATCATTCTCACATCATTCAGCACATCATACTATACAACATCATTCCACACATCATTCGACACATTACTCTATGCATCATTCTACACATCATTCTACACATCATTCTACATATCACTCTGCGCATCATTCTACACATCATTCTACACATCATTCTGAACTACATCATTCTATACAACATTCTTCAACACATCATTCTACATATCATTCTACACAACATCATTCTACACATCATTCTACATATCATTTTAAACATAATTCTTCACATCATTCTAAAACATCATTCTACACATCATTCTGCACTTCATTCTACACATCATTCTACACCTCATTCTACACAACATCACTCTACATATCATTCTACACATCATTCTACACATCATTCTACACATCATTCTACATATCATTTTAAACATAATTCTACACATCATTCTAAAACATCATTCTACACATCATTCTACACTTCATTCTACACATCATTCTACACCTCATTCTACACAACATCACTCTACATATCATTCTACACATCATTCTACACTTCATTCCACACATCGTTCTACACATCACTCTACACATCATTCTACACATCATTCTGCACAACATCATTCTGCACATCATTCTACACATCATTCGACACATCATTCTACACATCATTCTGCACATCATTCTACATATCCTTCTACACACCATTCTGCGCATCATTCTGCAAAGCATCTACGCATCGTTCCACATACCATTCTACACATCATTCTACACATCTGTCTACACAACATCATTCTAAACATCATTCTACACATCATTCTACAGATCATTCTACAAAACATCAATTTACACATCAATCTCACATCATTCTACACATCTTTCTACTCATTATTCTGCACGTCATTCTACACATCATTCGACACAACATTCTAAACAACATCATTCCACACACCATTCTACATAACATTCTACACATCATTCTACACATCATTCTACACAACATCACTCTACACATCATTCTAAACATCATCCACACATCACTCTACACATCATTCCATACATCATTCTACACATCTTTCTAAACAACATCATGCTCCACATCATTCCACACATCATTCTAAACATCATTCTAAACATCATTATACACAACATCATTCTCACATCATTCCACACATCATACTACACAACATCATTCTACACAAATTCGACACATCACTCTAAGCATCTTTCTACACATCATTCTGCACATCATTCTACGTATCACTCTACGCATCATTCTACACATCATTCTACACATCATTCTACACATCATTCTAAACAACATCATTCTAATCATAATTCTGCACATCATTCTACACATCATTCTAGTCATCATTCTACACAGCATTCCGCACATCATTCTACACAACATCAATCTACTTATCATTATCACATCATTCTACACATCATTCCACACAACATCAATCTACATATCATTCTCACATCATTCAGCACATCATACTACACAACATCATTCCACACATCATTCGACACATTACTCTATGCATCATTCTACACATCATTCTACACATCATTCTACATATCACTCTGCGCATCATTCTATACATCATTGTACACATCATTCGAAACTACATCATTCTATACAACATTCTTCTACCCATCATTCTACATATCATTCTACACAACATCATTCGACACATCATTCTACATATCATTTTAAACATAATTCTTCACATCATTCTAAAACATCATTCTACACATCATTCTGCACTTCATTCTACACATCATTCTGCACCTCATTCTACACAACATCACTCTACATATCATTCTACACATCATTCTACACTTCATTCCACACATCATTCTACACATCATTCTAAACATCATTCTACATATCATTCGAACAACATCATTCTCCACATCATTCTACACATCATTCTGCACATCATTCTAAACATCATTCGACACATCATTCTGCACAACATCTTTATACACATCATTCTCACATCATTCCACACATCATTCGACACAACACTCTAAACAACATCATTCTACGCATCATTCTACACATCATTCTTTACAACTTCATTCTGCACATCATTCTACACAATATCATTCTACACATCATTATGCGAATCATTCTTCACATCATTCTACGTAACATAATTCTACGCATCATTCTACACATCATTCTACACATCATTCTACACTTCATTTTACACATCATTCTACACCACATCACTCTGCACATCATTCTACACATCATTCTACACTTCATTCTACACATGCTTCTACACATCATTCTAAACATCATTCTACACATCATTCTACCCATCATTCTACACATCATTCTGCACATCATTCGACACAACATTATACACATCATTCTACACATTATTCTAAACAACATCATTCGACATATCTTTCCACACAACCTCATTCTACATATCATTCTTCGCAACCTCATTCTACACATCATTCTGCACATCATTCTACACATCATTCAACACAACATCATTCTTAACAGCATTCCACACATCATTCTTTACATTATTCGACACACCATTCTATACAATATCATTCTGCACATCATTCTACACATCAATCCACACATCATTCTACACATCAATCTACACATCATTCTACACATCATTCTACACAACATCATTCGACAAATCATTCTCACATCATTCTTCACATCATTCTGAACAACATAATTCTGCACATCATTCTGCACATCATTCGACACATCATTCTACACATCGTTCTACATTTCATTCTGCAAATCATTCTACACATCATTTTACACCACATTCTACAAATCACTCCACTCCTCATTCCACACATCATTCCACACAGCATTCCGAATATCATTCCATACCTCATTCCAGATATCATTCCATGCAACATTCCACATCTCATTCCACACATCAGTCCACACATCATGCCAAACATCATTCCACACCTCATTCCACACATCATTCCACACATCATTCCACACCTCATTCCACACATCATTCGACACAACACTCTAAACAACATCATTCTACGCATAATTCTACACATCATTCTATCCAACTTCATTCTGCACATCATTCTACACAATATCATTCTATACATCATTATGCATATCATTCTACACATCATTCTACACATCATTCTACACATCACTCTGCACATCATTCTACACATCATTCTACACTTCATTCTACACATGCTTCTACACATCATTCTAAACATCATTCTACACATCATTCTACACATCATTCTGCACATCATTCGACACAACATTACACACATCATTCTACACATCATTCTAAACAACATCATTCGACACATCTTTCCACCCAACCTCATTCTACATATCATTCTTCGCAACATCATTCTACACATCATTCTGCACATCATTCTACACATCATTCAACACAACATCATTCTTAACAGCATTCTACACATCATTCTTTACATTATTCGACACACCATTCTATACAACATCATTCTGCACATCATTTTATACATCAATCCGCACATCATTCGACACATCAATCTACACATCATATTACACATCATTCTACACAACATCATTCGACAAACCATTCTCACATCATTCTTCACATCATTCTGAACAACATCATTTTGCACATAATTCTGCACATCATTCGACACATCATTCTACACATCGTTCTACATTTCATTCTACACATCATACTACACAACATCATTCCACACGTCATTCGACACATCATTCTACACACATCATTCCATACGTCAGTCGACACATCATTCTGCAAATCATTCTACACATCATTTTGCACAACATTCTATAAATCACTCCACTCCTCATTCCACACATCATTCCACACAGCATTCCGAATATCATTCCATATCTCATTCCAGATATCATTCCATGCAACATTCCACATCTCATTCCACACATCATTCCACACATCATTCAAAACATCATTCCACACCTCATTCCACACATCATTCCACACATCATTCCACACCTCATTCCACACATCATTCGACACAACACTCTAAACAACATCATTCTAC
Source organism: Pristiophorus japonicus (assembly GCF_044704955.1). Taxonomy (NCBI): domain Eukaryota; kingdom Metazoa; phylum Chordata; class Chondrichthyes; family Pristiophoridae; genus Pristiophorus; species Pristiophorus japonicus. Next base: position 895,421 of record NW_027254426.1, read on the forward strand.
GCATCATTCTACACATCATTCGATACAACTTCATTCTGCACATCATTCTGCACAATATCATTCTACACATCATTATGCATATCATTCTACACATCATTCTACATAACATCATTCTACACATCATTCTACACATCATTCTACACATCATTCTACACGTCATTTTACACATCATTCTACACAACATCACTCTGCACATCATTTTACACATCATTCTACACTTCATTCTACACATGCTTCTACACATCATTCTAAACATCATTCTACACATCATTCTACACATCATTCTACACATCATTCTGCACATCATTCGACACGACATTATACACATCATTCTACACAACTTTCTAAACAACATCATTCGACACATCTTTCCACACGACCTCATTCTACATATCATTCTTCGCAACTTCATTCTACACATCATTCTGCACATCATTCTACACATCATTCTACACAACATCATTCTTAACAGCATTCTACACATCATTCTTTATATTATTCGACACACCATTCTATACAACATCATTCTGCACATCATTCTACACATCAATCCACACATCATTCTACACATCAATCTACACATCATTCTACACGTCATTCTACACAACATCATTCGACAAATCATTCTCACATCATTCTTCACATCATTCTGAACACATCATTTTGCACATCATTCTGCACATCATTCGACACATCATTCTACACATCGTTCTACATTTCATTCTACACATCATACTACACAACATCATTCCACACATCATTCGACACATCATTCTACACACATCATTCCACACGTCAGTCGACACATCATTCTGCAAATCATTGTACACATCATTTTACACAACATTCTACAAATCACTCCACTCCTCATTCCACACATCATTCCACACAGCATTCCGAATATCATTCCATATCTCATTCCAGATATCATTCCATGCAACATTCCACACATCATTCCACACATCATTCCAAACATCATTCCACACCTCATTCCACACATCATTCCACACATCATTCCACACCTCATTCCACACATCAAAGCAAACAACATTCCACACATCATTCCACACCTCATTCCTCACATCATTCCACACCTCATTCCACACATCATTCCACATCTCATTCCACACATCATTCCACAACTCATTCCACACATCATTCCACACCTCATTCCATCACATCATTCCACACCTCATTCCACACATCATTCCACATCTCATTCCACACCTCTTTCCACAACTCATTCCACACCTCATTCCACACATCATTCCATCACATTCAACACATCATTACAAATATCAATCCACACATCATTCTGAACAGCATTCCAAATATCATCCACTCCTCGTTCCACATATCATTCCACGCATCATTCCACATCTCATTCCACAGCTCTTTCCACACATTATTCCACATATCTTTCCAAACTTCATTCCACACCTCATTCCACATATCATTCCACAAATCATTCCAAAAATCATTCCACACATCATTGCACACATCATTCCACATATCATTCCACACCACATTCCGGACCTCATTCCACAACTCTTTCTACACATCATACCACACGTCATTCTACACTTCATTCTACACATCATTCAAAGCATCATTCCACACCTCATTCCACAACTCATTCACACATCATTCCACACATCAATCCACACATCATTCCTCATATGATTCCACATATAATCCCACACATCATTCTACTCCTCATTCCACATCTTCATTCCACGCATCATTCCACACAACATTCCAAATAGCTTTCCACACATCATTCCACAATATTCCACACATCATTTCACACATCAATCCACACATCATTCCACACATCAGTCCATACATCATTCCATTCCTCATTCCACACATCTTTCCACACGTCATTCCAAACATCATTCCACACATCATTCCAAACATCATTCCACACGTCATTTCACCTAAAATTCCACGCATCATTCCACACATCATTCCAAACATCATTCCATACATTATTCCACTCATCATTCTTGATATAATTCGACACATCATTGCATACATCATTCCACACTTCATTCCACACATCATTCCTCACCTCATTCTGCACAACATTCCACAATTCATTCAGTCCATAATTCCAGAGATAATTCTACAAATCATTCCACACATCATTCTACAAATCATTCCACACATCAATCCACACCTCATTCCACACAGCATTCCAAATATCATTCCACACCTCATTCCACTTCTCATTCCACACATCATTCCACACCTCATTCCACACCTCATTCCACACATCTATCTGCACATCATTCTACATATCATTCTACACATCATTCTAAAACTTCATTCTGCACATCATTCTACACTTCATTCTACACATCATTCTCCACTTCATTCTACACAACATCATTCTGCACATCATTCTACACATCATTCGACGCATCATTCTACACATTATTCTGCACATCATTCTACATATCCTTCTACACACCATTCTGCACATCATTTCTGCAAATCATTCTACACATCATTCTACATATCATTCTACACATCATTCTACACATCCTTCTACACAACATCATTCTACACATCATTCTACACATCATTCTACACCACATTCTACACAACATTTATTTACACATCATTCTCACATCATTCTACACATCTTTCTACTCATTATTCTGCACATCATTCTGCACAATATTCTAGACAACATCATTCTACACATCTTTCTACTCATTATTCTGCACATCATTCTGCACAATATTCTAGACAACATCATTCTACACAACATTCTACACATCATTCTACACAACATCATACTTCACATCATTCGACACATCATTTTACACATTATTCTTCACACCATTCTGCACAACATTCTACACAACATCATTCTACACATCATTCTATACAACATCACTCTACACATCATTTTACACATCATCCACACATCACTCTACACATCATTCTACACATCATTCTACACATCATTCTAAACAACATCATTCTACACGTCATTCCACACATCTTTCTACACATTATTCTACACAACATCAATCTGCACATCATTCTGCACATCAACCGACACAGCATTCTACACAACATCATTCTGCACATCATTCTACACATCATTCCACACATCATACAACACATCATTCTACACATCATACTACACATCATTCTACACACATCATTCTACACATCATTCGACACATCATTTTACACATCATTCTAAACATAATTCTACACATCCTTCTAAACCTTAATTCTACACATCATTCTACACTTCATGCTACACGGTATTCTAAACATCATTCTACACAACATCATTCTACACACCATTCTGCGCATCATTCTGCAAAGCATCTACTCATCGTTCCACATATCATTCTACACATCATTCTACACATCAGTCTACACAACATCATTCTAAACATTATTCTACACATCATTCTACAGATCATTCTACAAAACATCAATTTACAAATCAATCTCACATCATTCTACACATCTTTCTACTCATTATTCTGCACGTCATTCTGCACATCATTCGACACAACATTCTAAACAACATCATTCCACACACCATTCTACACAACATTCTACACATCATTCTACACATCATTCTACACAACATCACTCTACACATCATTCTAAACATCATCCACACATCACTCTACATATCATTCCATACATCATTCTACACATCATTCTAAACAACATCATGCTCCACATCATTCCACACATCATTCTAAACATAATTGTAAACATCATTATACACAACATCATTCTCACATCATTCCACACATCATACTACACAACATCATTCTGCACATCATTCGACACATCACTCTAAGCATCGTTCTACACATCATTCTTCACATCATTCTACACATCATTCCACACATCATACTACACATCATTCTACACATCATACTACACATCATTCTACACACATCATTCTGCACATCATTCGACACATCATTTTACACATCATTCTAAACATAATTCTACACATCCTTCTAAACCTTAATTCTACACATCATTCTACACGTCATGCTACACGGTATTCTAAACATCATTCTACACAACATCACTCTACACATCATTCTACACATCATTCTGCACAACATCATTCTACACACCATTCTGCGCATCATTCTGCAAATCATCTACTCATCGTTCCACATATCATTCTACACATCATTCTACACATCAGTCTACACAACATCATTCTAAACATTATTCTACACATCATTCTACAGATCATTCTACAAAACATCAATTTACAAATCAATCTCACATCATATTACACATCTTTCTACTCATTATTCTGCACGTTATTCTGCACATCATTCGACACAACATTCTAAACAACATCATTCCACACACCATTCTACACAACATTCTACACATCATTCTACACATCATTCTACATAACATCACTCTACACATCATTCTAAACATCATCCACACATCACTCTACATATCATTCCATACATCATTCTGCACATCATTCTAAACAACATCATGCTCCACATCATTCCACACATCATTCTAAACATAATTCTAAACATCATTATACACAACATCATTCTCACATCATTCCACACATCATACTACACAACATCATTCTGCACATCATTCGACACATCACTCTAAGCATCGTTCTACACATCATTCTGCACATCATTCTACGTATCACTCTACGCATCGTTCTACACATCATTCGACACATCATACTACACATCATTAAAAACAACATCATTCTAATCATAATTCTGCACATCATTCTACACATCATTCTAATCATCATTCTGCACAGCATTCTGCACATCATTCCACACAACATTAATCTACATATCATTCTCACATCATTCAGCACATCATACTACACAACATCATTCCACACATCATTCGACACATTACTCTATGCATCATTCTACACATCATTATACACATCATTCTACATATCACTCTGCGCATCATTCTACACATCATTCTGCACATCATTCTACACACCATTCGAAACTACATCATTCTATACAACATCATTCTACACATCATTCTACATATCATTCTACATAACATCATTATACACATCATTCTAAACATCATTCTACACATCATTCAAAAACTTCATTCTGCTCATCATTCTACACTTCATTCTCCACATCATACCACACATCTTTATACACATCATTCTACACATCATAGTACACAACATCATTCTACACATCATTCGACACATCATTCCACACATCAATCTGCACATCATTCTACACAACATCATTCTACACATCATTCGACACATCACTCTGCACATCGTTCTGAAACATCATTCTACACACAATTCTACACTTCATTCTACACGTCATTTTACAGATCATTCTACATAACATCACTCTAAACATCATTCTACACATCATTCTACACTTCATTCTACATATCATTCTTCACATCATTCTAAACATCATTCTACCCATCATTCTGCACTTCATTCTACACATCATTCTACACCTCATTCGACAGAACATCACTCTACATATCATTCTACATCATCATTCTACACTTCATTGCACACATCATTCTACACATCATTCTAAACATCATTCTACACATCATTCGAACAACATCATTCTCCACATCATTCTACACATCATTCTGCACATCATTCTAAACATCTTTCGACACATCATTCTACACAACATCTTTATACAAATCATTCTCACATCATTCCACACATCATTCGACACAACATTCGAAACAACATCATTCTACGCATCATTCTACACCTTATTCTATATAACTTCATTCTGCACATCATTCTACACAATATCAGTCTACACATCATTATGCATATCATTCTGCACATCATTCTACATAACATCATTCTACACATCATTCGACACATCATTCTACACGTCATTTTACACATCATTCTACACAACATCACTCTGCACATCATTCTACACATCATTCTACACTTCATTCTACACATGCTTCTACACATCATTCTAAACATCATTCTACACATCATTCTACACATCATTATACACATCATTCTGCACATCATTCGATACGACATTATACACATCATTCTACACATCATTCTACAAAACATCATTCTAAACAGCATTCTACACATCATTCTTTACATTATTCGACACACCATTTTATACAACATCATTCTGCACATCATTCTACACATCATTCTAAACATCAATCT